>NC_083345.1:26492931-26794635 GCF_019175385.1 Lycium barbarum | reverse complement strand
TTGATGATATGTCTCCGGTTGTTTTCGGAGGCTTAATGATATGTCTCCGGTTGTTTTCGGGGATTTGATGCTACGTCTCCGGTTGTTTTCGGGGACTTGATGCTATGTCTCCGGTTGTCTTCGGGGACTTGATGCTACGTCTCCGGTTGTTTTTGGGGACTTGATGCTACGTCTGTAAAATTCAAGATAAAAATGTGAATTCTTATTTTAGGGTAGAATGACCCAATATGTCCTATTTTAGGGTGGACGAACCCAAGTATCCTATTTTAGGGTGGAAGAACCCGATATCCTATTTTAGGGTGGAAGAACCCAATATGTCCTATTTTAGGGTGGACGAACCCAAGTATCCTATTTTAGGGTGGAAGAACCCAATATGTCCTATTTTAGGGTGGACGAACCCAAATATCTTATTTTAGGGTGGAAGAACCCAATAGGTCCCGATTGTTTTCGAGGACATGATGCATATGCCGTGTGAGGCATTTAAAGAAATGATATCATATTAAAGGCGGACGAGCCTAAAATGTCCTATTAAAGGCGGACGAGCCTAAAGTGTCCTATTAAAGGCGGACGCGGACGAGCCTAAAGTGTCCTATTAAAGGCGGACGATCCTAAATGCTGTGCATTTGTGAATAATAATATTGTCCCTTTGCAGGGCATTTGAAAATAATAATGCAATGTGATGCGGTGCCTTTGCAGTGCGGGCATTTGAAAGCAGTAGTGCATATGCAGTGCGGTGCCTTTGAAGAAATGATGTCCTATTAAAGGCGGACGAGCCTAAAATGTCCTATTAAAGGCGGACGAGCCTAAAGTGTGTAGTTATCCTCGGAGTGTGATATTGATGCCTCCAGCTGTCTTCGGAGACTTAACAATGATTCCTGCAAAGTTCAGAGTAAAATGGTTAAAGCTGGTAAAGCATATGATAAAGTAATTGATAAAGTATGGATTAGAGTGATAGAATAGTCGTTTGGCTGATGATGTTTGACGGTATCGTGACAGGCTGAATTGATGGCACGTAATCCTGATTTGATTCGTCTTTAACCTGCAAACAGGTATATTTGTTGATGAAGTCATAAAGTTGTCGTGATAAAAATAAAATTGAAGATAGAGTTAGAAATAAAGCCGTTTGGCTTTTAAGGCGAGGCCATAATGGGCCAGATGATGCTTTTCGGTCGTGATTGATAGACTTGACTGTTGATCTCGCGGTTTTAGGTTCCTGCACTCAAAGAAAAATTCTTAGTTTGGGAGGGGGGAAGTTGATTCGTGTTGACTCGAAGCTTGACGTTGTCGGCGCTCCATTTGTCTTGTTTGTTTGGATCTTGTGATCTCCGTTCAAGCCTCGGTAGATGGACAGTAGTGAAATAATTGAAAGAAAGTATTTCATTTGAAAGGTAGGTATGTAAGTATATGTATAAGGAAATGTAACTATATATATATAAGTTGTGTAGATGTATGTATGTAAGGAAAGATATATATGTAAATGTATATATGTAAGTTGTAAAATATTCTGCCAACTTCAGATTGTGACACTTCTAAAGTAATTGGTCTATAATACTTCCTGTCTGATAGCCTAAATATTGTCGATGTCCAACCGTTCTTTCGTCTATATCTTTTCAAAATATGCCCCAGTTTTGGGTTCAAAAGGGTATGCTAAACTTATGTTGTGGTGTGACCGAACCTTATATAGGTTGCCTACGTATCCTTCCAGGGAATCAGGTCAGAACGTAGTTCGTAAGGTATATAAGAATGGTTTAAAATTTTCTAATAAGGGACCGAACCTGATCTGGATTTCCTATGTATCCCGCCATGGGAATCAGGTCAGCGTAGTTCGGTTATGTAAATGGCTAAAGGTTTGTAGGATTTCCATCTAAATATGATTGACCTGTATGTTGATAGTCTACGAATCCCGCCGAGGGAATCAGGCCCTATGTAGTTTTCTTTGTACAAGGATTTTCTGTTATAGCGCAACCGAACCCTATGTGGGCTGCCTACGTATCCCGCCACGGGAATCAGATCAGCGTAGTTCGTACGGTTGTTAAAGGAAGGGTTGCAAACTAGGCTGTCTAATCTAATATTGTCTTTCAATGTCTTCTTGACTTGCTAGCTTTTAGGCTTATGTCATCACCTATCGGCTATTTCAATTTCTTTCGAATGGAATCTTGTCTTGTCCCCTAGTTTTCTTTGTTACTCTCTCAGGATGTATATTGTCTTCATCTCATGTCATAATCCTAGAGTTGGCAGATTTGATAAATAAAGTACAAAATAGCAATAGATGATTAAGAAAGATCAGAAATGCATTTATAGATTTTGCAATTAAGTTTCAAAAGATGAGGCAAAGCAACAAAAGTCTTGAGCATGATTCAAACCTCAATTTTAAAATCGTGCTATTTCAAAAGTTTTCTATATGTTCAAACTACCAAGACTCCTAGAGTAAGAATCCAATTCTTCAAAGTCTCTCCTGGTTTTGCACCCTGGGTGGTTGGTGTCTCAGTGTTGTGAGTAGTTGTAGCAGCAATCTTCACTAGCACTTGTTTTTGGATCATTCCCACAGGCGCAACGAACGTTGATGACATGCCTCTCTCCATCTTTTCCAATTGGCGCAACGGCCTCCTTCCGATTCTTAACTTTTCGATAATTATCATGTTCACGTTGGTGTTTTCGTGAGTAGGCAAAGGGATGGGGATCCATATCGGGTCGAGCTCCAGTGAGCTGGATCGCTCCTTCCTTAATCAAGGTTTCGATTTTGTTTTTGAGGCCATAGCAATCCTCAGTGGCATGCCCAGGAACTCCAGAATGATATGCACAATGCTTGGAACTATCAAACCATTTTGGAATAGGATTGAGAATTTTCCCTTCTATAGGTTGTACCACGCCTGCCACTTTCAGTCTTTCAAATAGTTGAGCCAAAGGTTCAGCGAACCGAGTGTAATTACGGGTGTTTTTTGGAACAGGGTTTGGACGGACTTTATGTGTGGTATGTGGTCGATTTTGGTAAGTGGGAGCTTGAACAGGCGGGTTTTGATAGTGAGGTACTCGAGGTTGGTAGTAGTTTGCTTGGGCGTTGTAGACAGGGTAAGGGAATAGTGGAACTTGGTAGGGTTCGGCGTAGTGGTAAGGATAGAAAAGCTGTTGTGGATGGTCAGAGTATGTAATGGCTTGGTTTAGAGGAGTAATTGTAGGTGGTGGGTTAGTGTTGATGGGTAAAGGAATGTAAGGAGTATGACCTAGTGATTGATTTGGTGGGTTGACGGGTGGTGGGTCAGGAGTAGCATAGGTAGTGTAGGTGGGTGGTTGATTTTGTGGAGGGGTGTAGATGGGCGATCGATTTGGTGGATTTGCGAGGGTGATTGGAGGTAAGTTGTTGTTGATAGGTGCATTGTTTTGTGGAGGAAAATGTTCAGGAACTGAAGGTTCAAGTGATGGAAAATGAGGCGGGTTTGATGCGACGTTCCTAGGTTCAGGAGGCGAACTTTGGAGTGTAACAGATGAGTTGGTCATGTTTTTAACCTGATTCAGTTCTCTGCGTAGACCCTCAATTTCTTGAGTTAGGCGGGCGATATGTTCATCCCGTTGGATAGTAGTGCTATGTTCAGAAGTCTCAGGGGGATCATTAGAAACCATGATGTTTTCCGGACCAGTTGAAATAGGTGCGGCTGGATCAGACGTAACATTTGCCTTTCCTTGAACAACCCAGCTGCGTTGAGGTAACGATGATGTTTTTGATCTTGTGATGTAAGGATGGTCGGCCATTGAGTGTCAACACGAATCAACTCTCTTTTTTTGGGAATAAGATAAAAGAAACATACAGTATAAACGATGTTAGTCTCACGAACATATCTAGGTAAAGTCATGATCACGTAAAGTCAAGTAAGGCATGTAGCAAATAATTTATCAAGTAGAGTCAACAAGTTGTCAAACAAATGTAAGCGATCATATAATAACGCGCCCTAATATGCATGTGACCTCTTTGTGCCAGAGGTGGGCCTAACGTTGTTTGAAGGGTAAAGTGTGCCATAATATGTCATCCCGTTGCTTTGATTAATTAAACAGGTTCTATTTCTCAAAAATAAAGTACAAAATAATGTAATATTTATTACATGTCAAATGAATACAACATAAAGTGTTTCCTAATTTAAATAAAATAAATAAAATTCCTATGCCTAACTTCCAGCTCCATTTGCGGTGCCCTTGATCTTCGTCATTTATTGTACTCTGATGCAAATGCATACCTGTCATAGAAACGTTAGTCATTCCCTCCTTCCTAAAGTTTAATTAATTAGAGCAAATAGTCAATATTTAGGCACAGTTATCCTTCAAATATGCACATAAAGTATGGTTGGTGTCACTCGGGGTTGTGAACCCGCTTAGACGTTTGGGTAAAGTCATCTAATGGGCTTAATACACCAAGGGTATTAAACCTCCTAGGACATGAAATGTATGCTCTTAATAAAAGGTGTTTGTTTAGCTCTATCCTAGGTTGACTAGGAGTGGGTTTACTAGACGCAAAGTTCCCGAGCGGACAACTCGAGTGAGAAGGCTACGCGGTCCCCGTTATTCGAGCACCCCGCGCATACGCCAACTCTCTTAAAATTTGGATTCTACGAAAGAAATTTGCGGGTGCGCAAAACACACCTCGCGTGTACGTGTGATAGTGTGAGTTTCCAGAAGTGGAAAAAATATGAACGGAATGACAATTTATCAAAGCAGTAACACGTAAACAGTTTATATCGAACAAACAGTTTATATCAAACAAACAATTAATAGCATGTAAAAAACAGTTAACAAATAAATAAAGTAATCAAAATAAGCACACAAAGCCTATTTAAACTAAGTCCGTTATGGTTAGAACCTAGGTAGGTTCCCCAGCAGAGTCGCCAAGCTGTTACACCCCATTTTTACCCGGAGGTTAAAGTAGAAGTATGACGTATTGGAGATTCCTGTTTTTGTTTTGTTTAAGGAGTTGCCACCTAATTATTTACGGTGAATTAGGACACCTAAAGTTTATTAAAGTTATGTTTAAAGTTAACTCTGTTTAAGGTCTGCGAAACTTAAGATTCTAGGTAAGGGTTCAATTAATCTAAAGGGAAGGTATTAGGCATCCTTTAAGACCCATTAACAATGGTTAACCGACCGGACTTATGTTATTTAATTAAGCCTAAATGTAGATGTAAATATTTAAATATTTAAGAAAATACCTTCTAAGTATTGCTAAAGTTATTTAAAGTGAAACTTGTAGAAAATAATAGTTGCATAAAAGAGTTTAGTTACAAATGAACTAAAAAAAAACAGAATGTGTAATGTTTATATGTTTTGGAGAAAATGACTAACAAATTTAAAAGAGTTGTTTAATAAAGTTTTATAGAAAGACTATTAGTTCAGCGTATATTGTGCGAAGGTTTTTTTTTAAAAACAAATATGTATTTCAAGTGCTGGACAGGAACTAAAGTGAAAAAAGTTATCCGTTGAAACTAATTTGCTTTTTATTTCTTAGAATAAACTAACGTTAGTGTAAAATTTGTGACGCTTTAAACTTCTAAAATAGTAAGCATAAATTATGATTCCCTTAGCCACAAGATGTAGTCATGCTATTTTGAAAAATCAATTACTCAAATAAATGTTATAGATACTATAAATAGTTTTAAAAATAGAAGTAAATGTAATTTGTGGAATTAACTACCCATTACTAAACTAAAACCCTTAATGTTACTAAAGTTTATCTTAATTAACAAGCACAAATGTTAGTCATACACTACATGTTAAATGTACACAGAAATAAAAATAGAAGGATAGATATAATATAAATGGGCTTGGCCCATTTGGATTGCTGCGATCCGTTTGCAGCTGGGCTTCAGCCCAGTAACAGTTTTTATGTGTTGTTGCTGTTGTCGCGCCTATTGGGCTTCGGCCCAGATTTTATTTCCTGGTTTGGCTGCTACTATATGGGGGCTGACTCGAGGAATGTTACGTTGGGCCTTTAACCCAACATCGGATGCGGAAGATGACGAATCCCTTGGACTCGTGCTCGATAGTCATGCATTAAAATGAAGGAAAAGAATTAGCATCCATTCAGATGAATCAACCAAAACTAGATAACAAAACACTGAAAGGCAAAACAAACATGCTGGAAGTCCAAACTAAACATTTTTAATGAAAAACAAATAATGAAACTCAATGTGTTGAAGGGGAGGCATTATGTTTCTATAATGGGCTGAACAGTTTTAGCACAAGAGATAAACTAAACCAGCTAAAAAAAAACGACAACAACCAACCGAAACTAAAATGTAATCTGCATAAAAAATTCTCGCTTCTATCAAATACCCGTCACAATATAGGGACTGAGTTTTGATTCAGGCTTTTGTCAAACAGGTAGATAGTCAATAACAGCGCGCAACAAAGATGGTCCATGGGAGAGGAGATACTTAAGCTAATGTAGCATCAATTTCTTTCAAAATAACAGGGGGCAGCAAGACCAAATAACAGAAGAAACGAGTAAAACAGTTTCAGTAACTTACGCTTATCAGGTATATTCTACTGTATATATCATAATGCATACATGATGTCTCCTATTCCTGTAATAAACACCTACCAGTTTCATAGCATACGACGATACCTAATCAATATTTCAGTTTAATTGCCCACAGGAGTCAACAGGCAACAACACACAAATCATTTTGTAATGCAAGCATAGGGACAATAGTCACTAGATCCTTTCATATTTAGGATGCATAGCACTGATTTATCTTAATACCTACCTTGTCAAGCTAGTTTAATTTATCGCAAAACAGTGACGAATGATAATACATACTTCGAATTCTTGATTTCTTTAAACCCCCATTTAGCCAACCCAGCAAAATGCAGCAAACTATATTGTACAGACAATCCCAACAGTCCATGGACCCATAGTTGAAGCTAGATCAAATTCATCATTGTTTCGAACAAGCAAACAGACATGTGATAATGCATAGTATATTTGTCATCGTAGGCAATGCGAGATGTGTTAATAGATACTGTTAGCCACAGATAGGGAATTAAGCAAATAGGACTGAACATGGACAAACTGTAAGACAATATTTTTTGTTGTCGAATTCCTATATACAAGATCTAAACCCCAAAATGAACCCTGAATACAGCCATATTATACTACTAATACATAACAGCGACAAAATCAAATCAGAGAAAAAAACAATCGACATGTCATATAACCATTTCATCGTATCTAACCCAAGCAGATACATACATATCGGTGTATATTACTTGAACAAATAGAGTAAAAGAGAGACAATGCTGGCCTGTTCTAATCATATAAGTAATATACCTAAGATATACACACAGTGGTGTGTATATCAGATGTATATCGAATGTATATCTTTTCCTTGTCTTGATAACCCACTGTATATCCTATGTATATGCGGTTTCAAATATGTCTTAAGTCCTGGAAATTCATTCTTAAGCAACAATAGACATCTTTCAAATTTATTTAGCATAGGTATCCGTCATAACTTCGAATTAATCTAGCCTTGAAATTTATTTTTTCTAGCTTCAGATGATTTCTCTGTTTTGTGTCTAAAAGGAAGCAGCTGAAGAACACTGAACATAATAAGAGGCAAGAAACAGCGTATATATTTTAGTTCTCCTCAGCATATCATATGCAGTTAATGGAAAGAAAAGAACAAAGGGGCTTTATACTCACCAAAAAGCAATCAACCAACTGTCCTAGAGGGTTTATATTAGGCATGTTATGCACTAGAAAACTAGGAATAATAAAAATCAGACCAGAACCAAAAGAAGCAGCGCAGTAGGAGATGTATACAACAGTCAAAGTTACCAGTTTAGACATCAAGAAACAGGATACCATATATTAACAGCAAGACTCGTTTTCATATAAATAAGAAAAGGATAAACTAGTTCCATAGTTCAAATCGGCTTTAGCTAATCTATTCCAAGTAACAAAAAGAGGCAGAACTGAGAATAGAGTCATATTTCAGGCCAAACTTAGATGAAAAGAAAGAACTAGTCTGTTTAAACAAAGAGGAAATCGAGAAAGGAAAACAAATCGTTTCATGCCCATGTTATTAAAAGAGAACCTATTTTTAAGAAAGAAACAATAACCTTAAAAACAAATAAATATTAAACCTCAATATTCTTAACAAACATTCAATCCTTTCAGGATTCCAAAGGTTCAAGTTATTCGAAACAAAGAAACAAGAACTAAAAACAGTTTAGTCGAAAGCTGGGGGTCATGATCTGATTATTTCATTGCAAACTAACATACGGATGAGTGCAGGCAAAAACCAACGAAGCCAAATTCTTCTCCACATAAATTCTTTACACTATTGATGCTCCTATCTCAAGACATTCAGACCAATATCAGCTGACCTTCTCATATAGACAGGAACATGAAGGGGTATTATCATTAAAACTTGATACTGGTGGCCCTCAACAACCAACACATTATCCATAAACTTACACAAAAGAAGGAAACTTTATCCACCCGGTAATAATCAACATGCTTAGTAACCAACTACTCTAGCACATACAATCCCATTAAGGCAAACTAACTATATGATACAGTTCCGGTATCTCGGCAAACTGGACTGGACTAAGCAATACCCTCCACATTATTGAAGTTTAAACTAGTCATGTTTTCATAATTACGAGTCGATATAGAATTATGATTCAGCTAACAGAACCAACATAACATTTCTAAGCTACTCCAATATCCAACAAGATCTATGGACTATACCAATAGCGTGTTAAATCGTACTAACTTCATGTAAACAAGTTATAGGTGTCTGAACCAATTAAAACTGAGCATAAGCGAGTGTCAATGAACTCCCAAGGGTTATGCTAACCCACAACAGACTTGAGCAATTAAAATATCTAATCCGAGCCCAGGTTAATCTATGCAATCGTCAACCACCAATAACTTAACAATAATAATTAAACCTAAAACAAACTTATTAAGACTGACTGTATATTAATCTAAACAAACACAAATATACAAACATACGAACACAGGCACTGAATTAAAAGCGTGATGCTAAGGAGGAAGGTTTACCTTTTTGTGGTACAGTGAATGGGGCGTCGAGGCCTCGAATCTACACTTGAACTCGAACGAACCCGAAAACAGAACGGAATTTAAACAAAAATCCCAGATTTAGAGTAGGTAAAGCAGAAATGTTGAGGGTAGTAAAGTATCCCTTTTTTTGATGAATCAAACCAGATATTAAAAAAAACAGAGAGTAGGGATTCCTTTTTCTTCGAAAACGTTGAGTCCTCCCCCAAAACTGAATAATCCCCCCCCCCCCCCCCCCGCAAAATCTGTTTCAAAAATCCCCTTTTATAGAAAAGAGAGGGGAGCGTATAGGCGTGGGGGACAAAGGAGACAGAGAAGACAGAGGCGTGGGGGAACAAGGGGAAGTGGAGAGGAGCGTGAGGAGGGAGACGAAGGAGTGGGGTCGTCGGTGAGTGGGGAGGAGCGTGGTGGCGATGATGCTGATGAAAGGGAGAGAGGGAAAGGGAAAAGGAAAGAGAAAGAAAAGAAAAGAAAGAGAAAGGATTTAGGGTAAAAATAAGGGATTGGCTTGGACCGGGTCGGGTCATGGTAATTTTTTTTTTTGCTGGACCGGGTAAAAGGGTAGTGGGCTGCATTATTTTGGGTAGGGGAATGACGTGGGCTGGTCTGAAATATTGGGGTAAATTAATTAGAGTATGGGCTAATAATTTAGCTGAAAAGAAATTGTTCCTTCCTCCGCTATTTTAATTATTTTTGGGTTTCTAATTTAGTAAGTAGTACAACATAGACTGTGTAAAGACAATAAATAATTTATATGTAGAAAAATAAATATTTTACAAAGTGTTGTCTTGTAATTAATTTAACGATTCCAAACCCGAAAACGAAATGATGACTAACCGTTTAAAATTTATGATAAAGTAATGCTCATAATGTTGAAAATAAAAGTAATGATATTAATAGTAGTAGCAATAAAATATTGTGAAAAAATAAAGTATTTAGCTCGTCAGTAAATTTAAAAAAAAAACCGAGTAAATTAAATAAAAGAGGGACAAAATTGGGTGTCAACAGATGCCCCTCTTCGACCGGAGATGATGTAAGAATCTTCGGGCGAAGAAGTTGACGTAGTAGCCAATTTTGTTCCGACCGACAAATATGAATTTTAGAAAATATGGGTTAGGAGAATTGGTGGAAAATATTATGAAGGCAGAAGGAATTGTGGTCGAACCTGTTGAGCGAATGTTATTTATGAATTTATAACTTTGCAAGGGTTGGGGACAGGTGACGAGAATGGAACATATGCTTATAGCCTCCTAATTATAAATGTGGTGCACAACACACCCATAAGTAGGACTCTACTAGACACGATGTAAATTCTTCAAAAAATGCCCCAGTGTTGAGTTATGGACACACTGGGGATGTAGATAGGAATATGAGATTGTGAAAAGAGTAGATTTAATAGAGTTTTAGCGGAGGATGTGAAAGAGAAGTTAACCTACGTATCACGTGGTTGTGGACATAGGCGGAATTGAGTTCGAGAGTAGATCCGTGACCTTTGCTTGT
Source organism: Lycium barbarum (assembly GCF_019175385.1). Classification (NCBI taxonomy): domain Eukaryota; kingdom Viridiplantae; phylum Streptophyta; class Magnoliopsida; order Solanales; family Solanaceae; genus Lycium; species Lycium barbarum. The sequence continues at coordinate 26,784,062 of NC_083345.1, read as the reverse complement.
GAGTTTGATATTCCTCTTCAGCAAATTTGCCCCAGTTCACTGCGTAAGATAAAGTTCCACGTTGTGTTGCGTCTATGCAGGTTGTACTTTCTGCCGAAACTGAAATTCATGTCAAAATTTGTAATAAAGTTAAAAAATGTAAAACTAAAAAGTGTGAAATGATAGTAAATATGATTGGGGAAATGAAAAATGAAGCCGTGTGGCTAATGTTGTCTCTGGTTGTCTTCAGGGACTTGAATGAATGCGCGATGCGTATGCTGAGGATGTGATAATATCTCTAGTTGCATTTGAAGATGATAGTGATAAGGTCTCCGGCTGTCTTCCGGGACTCGATGATAACTGATATCTGCGAATTTTAAGGTAAATTCATTAAAGTGGTAAAGTAGATGATGAAATAAAGGAATGAAGTAAGGAGTAAAATAAGTGTATAGCCGTTTGGCTTTATGCAGGTGAGGCCGTGTAGCCATGCGATGTCTCCGGTTGTCTTCGGGGACTTGATGATATGTCTCCGGTTGTCTTCGGGGACTTGATGCTATGTCTCCGGTTGTCTTCGGGGACTTGATGATATGTCTCCGGTTGTTTTCGGAGGCTTAATGATATGTCTCCGGTTGTTTTCGGGGACTTGATGCTACGTCTCCGGTTGTTTTCGGGGACTTGATGCTATGTCTCCGGTTGTCTTCGGGGACTTGATGCTACGTCTCCGGTTGTTTTTGGGGACTTGATGCTACGTCTGTAAAATTCAAGATAAAAATGTGAATTCTTATTTTAGGGTAGAATGACCCAATATGTCCTATTTTAGGGTGGACGAACCCAAGTATCCTATTTTAGGGTGGAAGAACCCGATATCCTATTTTAGGGTGGAAGAACCCAATATGTCCTATTTTAGGGTGGACGAACCCAAGTATCCTATTTTAGGGTGGAAGAACCCAATATGTCCTATTTTAGGGTGGACGAACCCAAATATCTTATTTTAGGGTGGAAGAACCCAATAGGTCCCGATTGTTTTCGAGGACATGATGCATATGCCGTGTGAGGCATTTAAAGAAATGATATCATATTAAAGGCGGACGAGCCTAAAATGTCCTATTAAAGGCGGACGAGCCTAAAGTGTCCTATTAAAGGCGGACGCGGACGAGCCTAAAGTGTCCTATTAAAGGCGGACGATCCTAAATGCTGTGCATTTGTGAATAATAATATTGTCCCTTTGCAGGGCATTTGAAAATAATAATGCAATGTGATGCGGTGCCTTTGCAGTGCGGGCATTTGAAAGCAGTAGTGCATATGCAGTGCGGTGCCTTTGAAGAAATGATGTCCTATTAAAGGCGGACGAGCCTAAAATGTCCTATTAAAGGCGGGCGAGCCTAAAGTGTGTAGTTATCCTCGGAGTGTGATATTGATGCCTCCAGCTGTCTTCGGAGACTTAACAATGATTCCTGCAAAGTTCAGAGTAAAATGGTTAAAGCTGGTAAAGCATATGATAAAGTAATTGATAAAGTATGGATTAGAGTGATAGAATAGTCGTTTGGCTGATGATGTTTGACGGTATCGTGACAGGCTGAATTGATGGCACGTAATCCTGATTTGATTCGTCTTTAACCTGCAAACAGGTATATTTGTTGATGAAGTCATAAAGTTGTCGTGATAAAAATAAAATTGAAGATAGAGTTAGAAATAAAGCCGTTTGGCTTTTAAGGCGAGGCCATAATGGGCCAGATGATGCTTTTCGGTCGTGATTGATAGACTTGACTGTTGATCTCGCGGTTTTAGGTTCCTGCACTCAAAGAAAAATTCTTAGTTTGGGAGGGGGGAAGTTGATTCGTGTTGACTCGAAGCTTGACGTTGTCGGCGCTCCATTTGTCTTGTTTGTTTGGATCTTGTGATCTCCGTTCAAGCCTCGGTAGATGGACAGTAGTGAAATAATTGAAAGAAAGTATTTCATTTGAAAGGTAGGTATGTAAGTATATGTATAAGGAAATGTAACTATATATATATAAGTTGTGTAGATGTATGTATGTAAGGAAAGATATATATGTAAATGTATATATATGTAAGTTGTAAAATATTCTGCCAACTTCAGATTGTGACACTTCTAAAGTAATTGGTCTATAATACTTCCTGTCTGATAGCCTAAATATTGTCGATGTCCAACCGTTCTTTCGTCTATATCTTTTCAAAATATGCCCCAGTTTTGGGTTCAAAAGGGTATGCTAAACTTATGTTGTGGTGTGACCGAACCTTATATAGGTTGCCTACGTATCCTTCCAGGGAATCAGGTCAGAACGTAGTTCGTAAGGTATATAAGAATGGTTTAAAATTTTCTAATAAGGGACCGAACCTGATCTGGATTTCCTATGTATCCCGCCATGGGAATCAGGTCAGCGTAGTTCGGTTATGTAAATGGCTAAAGGTTTGTAGGATTTCCATCTAAATATGATTGACCTGTATGTTGATAGTCTACGAATCCCGCCGAGGGAATCAGGCCCTATGTAGTTTTCTTTGTACAAGGATTTTCTGTTATAGCGCAACCGAACCCTATGTGGGCTGCCTACGTATCCCGCCACGGGAATCAGATCAGCGTAGTTCGTACGGTTGTTAAAGGAAGGGTTGCAAACTAGGCTGTCTAATCTAATATTGTCTTTCAATGTCTTCTTGACTTGCTAGCTTTTAGGCTTATGTCATCACCTATCGGCTATTTCAATTTCTTTCGAATGGAATCTTGTCTTGTCCCCTAGTTTTCTTTGTTACTCTCTCAGGATGTATATTGTCTTCATCTCATGTCATAATCCTAGAGTTGGCAGATTTGATAAATAAAGTACAAAATAGCAATAGATGATTAAGAAAGATCAGAAATGCATTTATAGATTTTGCAATTAAGTTTCAAAAGATGAGGCAAAGCAACAAAAGTCTTGAGCATGATTCAAACCTCAATTTTAAAATCGTGCTATTTCAAAAGTTTTCTATATGTTCAAACTACCAAGACTCCTAGAGTAAGAATCCAATTCTTCAAAGTCTCTCCTGGTTTTGCACCCTGGGTGGTTGGTGTCTCAGTGTTGTGAGTAGTTGTAGCAGCAATCTTCACTAGCACTTGTTTTTGGATCATTCCCACAGGCGCAACGAACGTTGATGACATGCCTCTCTCCATCTTTTCCAATTGGCGCAACGGCCTCCTTCCGATTCTTAACTTTTCGATAATTATCATGTTCACGTTGGTGTTTTCGTGAGTAGGCAAAGGGATGGGGATCCATATCGGGTCGAGCTCCAGTGAGCTGGATCGCTCCTTCCTTAATCAAGGTTTCGATTTTGTTTTTGAGGCCATAGCAATCCTCAGTGGCATGCCCAGGAACTCCAGAATGATATGCACAATGCTTGGAACTATCAAACCATTTTGGAATAGGATTGAGAATTTTCCCTTCTATAGGTTGTACCACGCCTGCCACTTTCAGTCTTTCAAATAGTTGAGCCAAAGGTTCAGCGAACCGAGTGTAATTACGGGTGTTTTTTGGAACAGGGTTTGGACGGACTTTATGTGTGGTATGTGGTCGATTTTGGTAAGTGGGAGCTTGAACAGGCGGGTTTTGATAGTGAGGTACTCGAGGTTGGTAGTAGTTTGCTTGGGCGTTGTAGACAGGGTAAGGGAATAGTGGAACTTGGTAGGGTTCGGCGTAGTGGTAAGGATAGAAAAGCTGTTGTGGATGGTCAGAGTATGTAATGGCTTGGTTTAGAGGAGTAATTGTAGGTGGTGGGTTAGTGTTGATGGGTAAAGGAATGTAAGGAGTATGACCTAGTGATTGATTTGGTGGGTTGACGGGTGGTGGGTCAGGAGTAGCATAGGTAGTGTAGGTGGGTGGTTGATTTTGTGGAGGGGTGTAGATGGGCGATGGATTTGGTGGATTTGCGAGGGTGATTGGAGGTAAGTTGTTGTTGATAGGTGCATTGTTTTGTGGAGGAAAATGTTCAGGAACTGAAGGTTCAAGTGATGGAAAATGAGGCGGGTTTGATGCGACGTTCCTAGGTTCAGGAGGCGAACTTTGGAGTGTAACAGATGAGTTGGTCATGTTTTTAACCTGATTCAGTTCTCTGCGTAGACCCTCAATTTCTTGAGTTAGGCGGGCGATATGTTCATCCCGTTGGATAGTAGTGCTATGTTCAGAAGTCTCAGGGGGATCATTAGAAACCATGATGTTTTCCGGACCAGTTGAAATAGGTGCGGCTGGATCAGACGTAACATTTGCCTTTCCTTGAACAACCCAGCTGCGTTGAGGTAACGATGATGTTTTTGATCTTGTGATGTAAGGATGGTCGGCCATTGAGTGTCAACACGAATCAACTCTCTTTTTTTGGGAATAAGATAAAAGAAACATACAGTATAAACGATGTTAGTCTCACGAACATATCTAGGTAAAGTCATGATCACGTAAAGTCAAGTAAGGCATGTAGCAAATAATTTATCAAGTAGAGTCAACAAGTTGTCAAACAAATGTAAGCGATCATATAATAACGCGCCCTAATATGCATGTGACCTCTTTGTGCCAGAGGTGGGCCTAACGTTGTTTGAAGGGTAAAGTGTGCCATAATATGTCATCCCGTTGCTTTGATTAATTAAACAGGTTCTATTTCTCAAAAATAAAGTACAAAATAATGTAATATTTATTACATGTCAAATGAATACAACATAAAGTGTTTCCTAATTTAAATAAAATAAATAAAATTCCTATGCCTAACTTCCAGCTCCATTTGCGGTGCCCTTGATCTTCGTCATTTATTGTACTCTGATGCAAATGCATACCTGTCATAGAAACGTTAGTCATTCCCTCCTTCCTAAAGTTTAATTAATTAGAGCAAATAGTCAATATTTAGGCACAGTTATCCTTCAAATATGCACATAAAGTATGGTTGGTGTCACTCGGGGTTGTGAACCCGCTTAGACGTTTGGGTAAAGTCATCTAATGGGCTTAATACACCAAGGGTATTAAACCTCCTAGGACATGAAATGTATGCTCTTAATAAAAGGTGTTTGTTTAGCTCTATCCTAGGTTGACTAGGAGTGGGTTTACTAGACGCAAAGTTCCCGAGCGGACAACTCGAGTGAGAAGGCTACGCGGTCCCCGTTATTCGAGCACCCCGCGCATACGCCAACTCTCTTAAAATTTGGATTCTACGAAAGAAATTTGCGGGTGCGCAAAACACACCTCGCGTGTACGTGTGATAGTGTGAGTTTCCAGAAGTGGAAAAAATATGAACGGAATGACAATTTATCAAAGCAGTAACACGTAAACAGTTTATATCGAACAAACAGTTTATATCAAACAAACAATTAATAGCATGTAAAAAACAGTTAACAAATAAATAAAGTAATCAAAATAAGCACACAAAGCCTATTTAAACTAAGTCCGTTATGGTTAGAACCTAGGTAGGTTCCCCAGCAGAGTCGCCAAGCTGTTACACCCCATTTTTACCCGGAGGTTAAAGTAGAAGTATGACGTATTGGAGATTCCTGTTTTTGTTTTGTTTAAGGAGTTGCCACCTAATTATTTACGGTGAATTAGGACACCTAAAGTTTATTAAAGTTATGTTTAAAGTTAACTCTGTTTAAGGTCTGCGAAACTTAAGATTCTAGGTAAGGGTTCAATTAATCTAAAGGGAAGGTATTAGGCATCCTTTAAGACCCATTAACAATGGTTAACCGACCGGACTTATGTTATTTAATTAAGCCTAAATGTAGATGTAAATATTTAAATATTTAAGAAAATACCTTCTAAGTATTGCTAAAGTTATTTAAAGTGAAACTTGTAGAAAATAATAGTTGCATAAAAGAGTTTAGTTACAAATGAACTAAAAAAAAACAGAATGTGTAATGTTTATATGTTTTGGAGAAAATGACTAACAAATTTAAAAGAGTTGTTTAATAAAGTTTTATAGAAAGACTATTAGTTCAGCGTATATTGTGCGAAGGTTTTTTTTTAAAAACAAATATGTATTTCAAGTGCTGGACAGGAACTAAAGTGAAAAAAGTTATCCGTTGAAACTAATTTGCTTTTTATTTCTTAGAATAAACTAACGTTAGTGTAAAATTTGTGACGCTTTAAACTTCTAAAATAGTAAGCATAAATTATGATTCCCTTAGCCACAAGATGTAGTCATGCTATTTTGAAAAATCAATTACTCAAATAAATGTTATAGATACTATAAATAGTTTTAAAAATAGAAGTAAATGTAATTTGTGGAATTAACTACCCATTACTAAACTAAAACCCTTAATGTTACTAAAGTTTATCTTAATTAACAAGCACAAATGTTAGTCATACACTACATGTTAAATGTACACAGAAATAAAAATAGAAGGATAGATATAATATAAATGGGCTTGGCCCATTTGGATTGCTGCGATCCGTTTGCAGCTGGGCTTCAGCCCAGTAACAGTTTTTATGTGTTGTTGCTGTTGTCGCGCCTATTGGGCTTCGGCCCAGATTTTATTTCCTGGTTTGGCTGCTACTATATGGGGGCTGACTCGAGGAATGTTACGTTGGGCCTTTAACCCAACATCGGATGCGGAAGATGACGAATCCCTTGGACTCGTGCTCGATAGTCATGCATTAAAATGAAGGAAAAGAATTAGCATCCATTCAGATGAATCAACCAAAACTAGATAACAAAACACTGAAAGGCAAAACAAACATGCTGGAAGTCCAAACTAAACATTTTTAATGAAAAACAAATAATGAAACTCAATGTGTTGAAGGGGAGGCATTATGTTTCTATAATGGGCTGAACAGTTTTAGCACAAGAGATAAACTAAACCAGCTAAAAAAAAACGACAACAACCAACCGAAACTAAAATGTAATCTGCATAAAAAATTCTCGCTTCTATCAAATACCCGTCACAATATAGGGACTGAGTTTTGATTCAGGCTTTTGTCAAACAGGTAGATAGTCAATAACAGCGCGCAACAAAGATGGTCCATGGGAGAGGAGATACTTAAGCTAATGTAGCATCAATTTCTTTCAAAATAACAGGGGGCAGCAAGACCAAATAACAGAAGAAACGAGTAAAACAGTTTCAGTAACTTACGCTTATCAGGTATATTCTACTGTATATATCATAATGCATACATGATGTCTCCTATTCCTGTAATAAACACCTACCAGTTTCATAGCATACGACGATACCTAATCAATATTTCAGTTTAATTGCCCACAGGAGTCAACAGGCAACAACACACAAATCATTTTGTAATGCAAGCATAGGGACAATAGTCACTAGATCCTTTCATATTTAGGATGCATAGCACTGATTTATCTTAATACCTACCTTGTCAAGCTAGTTTAATTTATCGCAAAACAGTGACGAATGATAATACATACTTCGAATTCTTGATTTCTTTAAACCCCCATTTAGCCAACCCAGCAAAATGCAGCAAACTATATTGTACAGACAATCCCAACAGTCCATGGACCCATAGTTGAAGCTAGATCAAATTCATCATTGTTTCGAACAAGCAAACAGACATGTGATAATGCATAGTATATTTGTCATCGTAGGCAATGCGAGATGTGTTAATAGATACTGTTAGCCACAGATAGGGAATTAAGCAAATAGGACTGAACATGGACAAACTGTAAGACAATATTTTTTGTTGTCGAATTCCTATATACAAGATCTAAACCCCAAAATGAACCCTGAATACAGCCATATTATACTACTAATACATAACAGCGACAAAATCAAATCAGAGAAAAAAACAATCGACATGTCATATAACCATTTCATCGTATCTAACCCAAGCAGATACATACATATCGGTGTATATTACTTGAACAAATAGAGTAAAAGAGAGACAATGCTGGCCTGTTCTAATCATATAAGTAATATACCTAAGATATACACACAGTGGTGTGTATATCAGATGTATATCGAATGTATATCTTTTCCTTGTCTTGATAACCCACTGTATATCCTATGTATATGCGGTTTCAAATATGTCTTAAGTCCTGGAAATTCATTCTTAAGCAACAATAGACATCTTTCAAATTTATTTAGCATAGGTATCCGTCATAACTTCGAATTAATCTAGCCTTGAAATTTATTTTTTCTAGCTTCAGATGATTTCTCTGTTTTGTGTCTAAAAGGAAGCAGCTGAAGAACACTGAACATAATAAGAGGCAAGAAACAGCGTATATATTTTAGTTCTCCTCAGCATATCATATGCAGTTAATGGAAAGAAAAGAACAAAGGGGCTTTATACTCACCAAAAAGCAATCAACCAACTGTCCTAGAGGGTTTATATTAGGCATGTTATGCACTAGAAAACTAGGAATAATAAAAATCAGACCAGAACCAAAAGAAGCAGCGCAGTAGGAGATGTATACAACAGTCAAAGTTACCAGTTTAGACATCAAGAAACAGGATACCATATATTAACAGCAAGACTCGTTTTCATATAAATAAGAAAAGGATAAACTAGTTCCATAGTTCAAATCGGCTTTAGCTAATCTATTCCAAGTAACAAAAAGAGGCAGAACTGAGAATAGAGTCATATTTCAGGCCAAACTTAGATGAAAAGAAAGAACTAGTCTGTTTAAACAAAGAGGAAATCGAGAAAGGAAAACAAATCGTTTCATGCCCATGTTATTAAAAGAGAACCTATTTTTAAGAAAGAAACAATAACCTTAAAAACAAATAAATATTAAACCTCAATATTCTTAACAAACATTCAATCCTTTCAGGATTCCAAAGGTTCAAGTTATTCGAAACAAAGAAACAAGAACTAAAAACAGTTTAGTCGAAAGCTGGGGGTCATGATCTGATTATTTCATTGCAAACTAACATACGGATGAGTGCAGGCAAAAACCAACGAAGCCAAATTCTTCTCCACATAAATTCTTTACACTATTGATGCTCCTATCTCAAGACATTCAGACCAATATCAGCTGACCTTCTCATATAGACAGGAACATGAAGGGGTATTATCATTAAAACTTGATACTGGTGGCCCTCAACAACCAACACATTATCCATAAACTTACACAAAAGAAGGAAACTTTATCCACCCGGTAATAATCAACATGCTTAGTAACCAACTACTCTAGCACATACAATCCCATTAAGGCAAACTAACTATATGATACAGTTCCGGTATCTCGGCAAACTGGACTGGACTAAGCAATACCTCCACATTATTGAAGTTTAAACTAGTCATGTTTTCATAATTACGAGTCGATATAGAATTATGATTCAGCTAACAGAACCAACATAACATTTCTAAGCTACTCCAATATCCAACAAGATCTATGGACTATACCAATAGCGTGTTAAATCGTACTAACTTCATGTAAACAAGTTATAGGTGTCTGAACCAATTAAAACTGAGCATAAGCGAGTGTCAATGAACTCCCAAGGGTTATGCTAACCCACAACAGACTTGAGCAATTAAAATATCTAATCCGAGCCCAGGTTAATCTATGCAATCGTCAACCACCAATAACTTAACAATAATAATTAAACCTAAAACAAACTTATTAAGACTGACTGTATATTAATCTAAACAAACACAAATATACAAACATACGAACACAGGCACTGAATTAAAAGCGTGATGCTAAGGAGGAAGGTTTACCTTTTTGTGGTACAGTGAATGGGGCGTCGAGGCCTCGAATCTACACTTGAACTCGAACGAACCCGAAAACAGAACGGAATTTAAACAAAAATCCCAGATTTAGAGTAGGTAAAGCAGAAATGTTGAGGGTAGTAAAGTATCCCTTTTTTTGATGAATCAAACCAGATATTAAAAAAAACAGAGAGTAGGGATTCCTTTTTCTTCGAAAACGTTGAGTCCTCCTTCTAAGAAATAAAAAGCAAATTAGTTTCAACGGATAACTTTTTTCACTTTAGTTCCTGTCCAGCACTTGAAATACATATTTGTTTTTAAAAAAAAAAACCTTCGCACAATATACGCTGAACTAATAGTCTTTCTATAAAACTTTATTAAATAACTCTTTTAAATTTGTTAGTCATTTTCTCCAAAACATATAAACATTACACATTCTGTGTTTTTTTAGTTCATTTGTTACTAAACTCTTTTTTGCAACTATTATTTTCTACAAGTTTCACTTTAAATAACTTTAGCAATACTTACAAGGTATTTTCTTAAATATTTAAATATTTACATCTACATTTAGCCTTAATTAAATAACATAAGTCCGGTCGGTTAACCATTGTTAATGGGTCTTAAAGGATGCCTAATACCTTCCCTTTAGACTAATTGAACCCTTACCTAGAATCTTAAGTTTCGCAGACCTTAAACAGAGTTAACTTTAAACATAACTTTAATAAACTTTAGGTGTCCTAATTCACCGTAAATAATTAGGTGGCGACTCCTTAAACAAAACAAAAACAGGAATCTCCAATACGTCATACTTCTACTTTAACCTCCGGGTAAAAATGGGGTGTGACAGTTTCCACTATGTGACGTACTAGTGCGAAACTAATCTTCTTCAAATTGGACATCTGGGAAGGAGGGTCTTTTGTAATAATTCTTTTTCGTAGAATATCTTGGGTTAATAGTTAACTTATGAATTTCTTTGTCATTAGTACTTAAAGTTTTAACTCCACTAGTACTAGTTTTCTTTGAAGTCTTTGCTTCAGATATTTTTAACTGTTTATTAATTTTATCAAGAAAATCTTCTTCAAGATTAAACTTATCAGGTAATTGTGGGAATTTTTCTTTAGAAAATTCTGGGAGTTTAAATATTGAATGTTTCTCCAAATTAGTACTAGTTGTAGTTTTTGAAGGAGCTACTTGTTTATTAGTATCTTTTACTAATTGATTTGATACTACATGTAATAACTTATTTGTATAACTACTTTGCTGAATCAATTTGTTAATGTCCTTAGTTTTAGGATCACTATTAATATTGGTTCCTTCTCTTTTAAAAGGGGTTGCAGTAATTATTTCTTTTCCTACTTGAATAAAGATTTCCTCTAATAGTAGAATAGTTGATTCGACTATCCCTTTGGCCTTTGTGTGCCATTTGTTGACTAACATAGACAAAGATTCCTTTTGATTTGGAATTTGTCCTGTTAATTCAAATCATTTGAAGAATTTTATATTACTCTTATACCTAGTTATGTCACTAATCCAATTAGTTTTGAAATCTATCCTAGCTTCAAAGCTATAGGTATCCATGTGCCAAAACCAGATCTTTTAGCCTTAGATAAAGAAATGAAAAGTCCAAGGAACAAAAAGAGTTTATTTTAATGAAGTTGCAAACTAGTTTATGGCAGAAAATTAGTATAATGAAGTTTATTTTAAAGTTGACAAACAAGTTGGATATTACAGATTGACTACTTCAAACTATAACACGTAGAAGATTTTAGTTATACAGAATAGAAGTGAAGGTGGGGAAACTTCAACACTTAATTTGCTACAGGCTATAATTCGAGCTAGCCACTGTAATTTGCTAAAATTTTGTGTGAGACTGAGATTGGGTAATAACTCCAACTGCAACAAGTATGGGAGGTGTGGAAACTTCAACACTTATTAGTTCGTTCCTCTTAGAAGTGTAATAATCAATTCTATGCTATCTATATAAACTAACTGGCTGACAGTATTGTTCAAACCAACAGAACAAGTAACAATGCACAAAAGTAAAGCCAGAATGTCCTCCAAATGCCAAGATGCATTTTGACCTGCTGCTTGCTTATTCCTCCTCATTGGAAATTAGATAATAGAATATCCTGGTGTTAATCACAGGCCAAATTTACTTGATTTTACTGTTTATGCAACTCAAGGCCCTTAGACCAAGCTGGTCTTGCCCGGATATCCGCACAGCAAGCTCTTAAATGAGGACAAGAATTAAAGACATCCTTGGATTTAGTTCCCATCAAGCAGTGTATAACTTGGACATGGTGCAACATTGCCAGGGTGAAGCTGTCTCCTCCCGAGTATTTTCGTTCCCTCAGTCTCACCTAGTATACATCAATAATCCTTCCAAGTTTGTCTTCATTTTCTGCTCGAGCAGCATTGTCTGTCGCTGTCTGGAAGCAACAGGATCAATTTCTGTTGACTCAAACACCATCCACAGAGACATGATGGCCATTTTATTTACCTTTCTACATACGTGTGGGAAATTTATCGGGTAAGATATGTCATGAGCCCGCATTTTCAAATTGGTAAAGTGACCTGATTACATTCATACATTCAGCAGTAGTTTTGGGTGAAATTCGTGGCAAAAAAGGCTAAAATATACGTCTATATTATACTCTATTTGGAAAATACAGGGCAAGCGCAAAGTACAACAATAAAGTTATCTCTAGAAACCTTGCCATTACCTTGGTATAAAATGTGATCCAAAGACTAAATCTGAGAGAAATATGCACATAAAATGATGGCCTCATCTTTCTCATTCACATGTACCTCCTTCCTGCACCAGCAAAAGTAACCGTGAAAAAACCCACTTAGCATCAATTAAGCAATGCAAGAAAGTTTAGTAAAAGGTACAGCTTTTACCAACTTGAAGACATTGGCATATGCACATCCACAATGGTTAAAGGAATAATTTACAAGGACAAAGCCAGAACTTTCCTCCGAACTAGGAGGGGCCAAAATCAATCTAGCTTTGTCTGCTTGTTTGTTTTGGTTTGCTTCGCTACTACCAAAAAGGTGTTATAGGCATTTCAACCATAATAGTTTAGGTTGGGTGCCAAAGGCCATCTTACTCAAACCGGTATCAAAAAAATTGAATTATGCCAACCATACAAATATAGTACTCCAGTAACAAATATCAGGGACAAAAAAAATATTTAAGCTGCTCCTACCAAGGCTGATGTATGCGGATAACATTGCCTATTTCAAGCTCGACATCTTTACAGACTCTTGAGCTAAAAATGATAGTTAACTTCCTTCCACCAGTACCCTTTCTTTTTTGAGGATTGCTCAGGCACTCAGAACCCTGCAAAGAAACATAAAATTGTAGATAGCATTCACCCAACACCACAAATCTATTCTATTTAACCAATGAAACCTTCAAACCAGCCAGTCTAGGAATAAACAGTTAATAAAATATTTGAACCCACTTATCATTCTTAAAAATTCCCATACAAAGAAATGACTAACCAGATGGTATGAACTTCTTTCTTTCCCTTCTAGACCCTACGCGCTCGGGGAATGGGTACTGATTAGTTGAGTTCACTTTTTTCCTTTCTTCTAATGTATTTAAACACAAACGTAAACCTATATATTTCAATTTATTCAATCTGCATACAGATATTCTTCCACTACAAACAATGTCCATGGATTGTAAGCGACCAGTGAATGCTAAACTCATGGTTAGACATTTGGATCATGGGCATGTTCTGACCCTAAATTTGCATGCTTCTTTGTGAACTTAAATTTTTAAGTGTCAAAACACCAATGATCTAAATATATACTCCCTCATCCCAAAAGGATTTTCACCTCTTCTTATTGGAGTTTATAAATTAATCACTTCTTTATATATCATGTTATGTTTATATGATTTCCAAAATGAAATTTTGAGTAGACAGACCTTCAAAAGTTGAAAGGAGCATTGTATCCTCAATAAAGTAGACGTACTCATATTCTTAACCTCTGTTTAGCATACATACAATAATTAGTTCAAGTACCTCTTCATCTCCATGTAAAGCACAAAAACAAACACTCAGCTTGGCCTCGAAAGAACTTGACAAAATTCTCACATCAATGAAGCTTTCTGCACCTGAAATAACAGCAGAGGAGAGGGTCAGAAACAAGCAAGAGGACAGAAGATACAGAGTTTGGACTTTTACCACTTGAAGCATCATGTGTTTGTAACTTCTCCAAGAAATATGTATCTCTGTCTTTTTCACATTGCATCACATGCTGCAACCTTCCAGATAACCTGCATGGCTTGCCAATATGAGAAAAGATGAAATTTCAAGACTATTTTTCTGTTTCTTCTGTTCCTAGAAAACATGCAGAATATGCTCATAACTGACACATTCTAGTTCCATAACTAACCCGAATTGCTTAGGCCTTGCAATAGATAGCCTCTCATTCGTAGGTACAGCTCCTAATGCTAGATGAAATTGGTCAGCCATGCTCCTCTGAGGTATAGCAGACTTCTGAATCTGGGAAATTTTCTGAAGCAAAAACAAAGGCATTGAGAGAACTACCTATGGCAACTGATTGCTATGATAAAACAGTAAAAGATTAACTACTTATTACATCCTCATCACTAGATGGGTCACTATCTAGTGCCTCAGGTTGATCACCATTGATCATGTTTCTGTCACCGAGAAGCAATAAGTTGCTCTTCCGTAACCGTGATCCTTGTTTTCTTGTTTGCAGCTGCTGGATAAAGAATGATTCTTACATTCAAAGCATAACTGAAATCGTAAAAATGGTAATACAGAAGTGCTACTAAGATCTTTAAGAAAAGAGATCTGGAGAAGAAGAAAGCAAACCATTTTAGAATTGCCTCGTGGTAGGGAACTTGTATGCTGAAAGTGATCCAGAAACTCAGCCATGGAATGCTCATTTGGATCAGGTACAACTGCTACTTCAGATGGCACCAAACTCTCCTCAAAATGTTGTATTTCATTTTCACCAAAATTCTCCAATAAGTCATCCAGTGACTCCATATTTTTTCTTTGCATGTCTAATTCTACGTTTAGGGGAAGAACCGATAAGGGAGTGCTGGTTTCACAACTTTCATGGACAACCAAAGCAAAATCTTTCTTCTGTGGCCGGGATTGGAACAAAAACTTGGGCTTAGCTTTGCCCCGGCTTCCTGCAGTAGATAGCAAAAATCATTTCAAAATTACAGCTTGAAAACTCAATCACAGATCTCAAATAAAGAAAAAGAGCCATAAGAGATGTAAGATTTGAGGATTCAATATTGAGGAATCCATTTCTTTTCTATTTTACTTGGAGTCCATGAGCTCTTGTTCCTGAGAAGCACCATTATACACATGTTATGCTAGTTAGTGACAGCCTAGTCCGAGACAACTAAACCAGCTACAATGAACGAGGCTTGATTAAGACCATTCATCTCACAGTTGAGTTGACGGCATGGCATCATCAGTATCAAGACAAAGGATGCAAAATAGGGGAATGAAGTCAACAGATGTACTAATACCTTTATATGATCTGTTCAAATTTGATGAAACACCGTACAACGATGAACACCCAGCTTCTCTATTCAAGCAAACTCCTGATTTGAGATCTGCGCTTACTTTAGGCATTGTGCTTTTACCATCTCTTTTTAAATTTCCGTCAGTAGAAGGCCCCATCTGCTAGATAGTTTAACCTCCAAAGAGCACTTAGTTTCGTTGAACACAACATTAGGTATTCAAGTTTAGTGACATTGATTTTGTAGGCATAGAGTTCTGCAGTCATACCTCATCATCAGAGATAATTTCCTCTTCTGAATTACAAGTGGATGTCATTCTAGTAACGTGACAAAATTCATCATCTAAGGACAACGTCATCCAATGATCATTTTTGTTGATGAAGTCACCATTCTGACTCTTAAAAAAAGGAACTTCATCGTCCTCGTCTTTGCATAAGTCTGTTTGCCTCTGCTGACAAAAATGCAACCGGAACTGTAAGAGGAGTTTGTCACTTGGACCTCCTATTGTTTATTACTTTTGTGTACAGCTACTTAGTAATTTATGGCTTTTGCGGATGGGATAAACATTGCGACAGTACATGCCCCCCCCCCCCTCCCCAAAAACCCCCCAGTTACTAGGCTCTGTTCCTTAAACTGGAGGATTCCAGATAAACAGGAGGAGAAGCTTCTTCTTGAACTCCCCATCAAAAAGGCAATTTCCATGTTGAATTCTTAACCACCATGACCCATTAAAGTCAACTAGGAACTCTTTGAGAAATATTTAGCCCAACAAAAAAAAAAAAGAGGAAAAAGAGGAAAAGAAAAGGACCAAAGGAACAACAGAAAGAAGAAATGAAGGTAGAGTGAGAAAAAAGGAGGTGGATTCAAACCAATACCAGCTGATGAGAATTCATTTTGTCAGTTGCATGATGAAGTCTTTTGACATCTGCAGAAGATTAACATGGATAACTTCCAAATGTCCTTATCTCTTTCTCCTTTGTGTGTGTCTGTTGGAGGGAAAATTCAAGTGGAGGAGTCGGCCGCCAGATAAAAGTTTCATTGAGCTTACCTGTGAGCATTTCGAGCTGGGAAAGGACTCCTATACGTCCCTGACAAACAAGAAACGTCAGACTTAAAGAATCCATGAGCAAATTCATATGTACAAAATAAGGGGGCAAATTGCCATAACTAGAAAATTTGTGCAGTAAACATGCCCGAAATTGTGAATAAACACTTTACAGTTTATCTCACAACTACTATTTAATTGCTAGCTATCTAAGCCCAAACATAAATCTTACCCCTCCAAGGAATTATCAATTTTGTTTTTCACCATATAATATACAAGACAAATCTGTCAAAACATTATAAGAGGAAGCAGTACTTTAACAATCAATCAGCCAACTAGATTAGTTCGGGTTAGGTATATGACTCCTCTATACCCATTCCTCTACTTCAGGCCCATTTTCACTATAATACTAAGCAAATTGTCCTAAATTAAAGATAACGCAGGGGTTCTTTAGAAAAATCGCAGAAGGCAGCTGGTGTTTTAACTAGAAAAAATGATAGAAATGTGAAAATGTAAGTAACAAAATTCAAGAGGCATGTACCTTGTTTCCTGAGGGTCCACTAAGACAATCGTCATTTGTCAGCCATTTGTCATCCATATCTTCCTCTTCTGGTAATTTCAAACAAAGCAAAACAGATTCAATTAGAACAAACAATCTAAGCTAGGTTTATTATTGGGCATAAGACATAGAATAGACACCTTAACTTGGCCTCAACTCGCAGGTAAACACCCCAACTTTGAGAATGCCTGCACTTGATTTAAGTTGGCCCCGTAAACACCAGCCATACTATGTGGCATTTCACGTGAGTTACACATGGCATTCCACGTGTGTTTACAGTGCCAGCTTAAACTAAGTTGAGGTGTTTAGATGTGCATTTCTGAAAGTTGGGGCGTTTACTTGCCAGTTGAGGCCAAGTTAAGGTGTCTATTCTATGTATTATTATGCCTTTATTATTAGGAAGATTTGTTTCAAGGAGGAGGAGATACCGGAAAAACTCTGGTCCGAGTCTTGCTTTTCCTAAATTATGATTGGGGCAAATCAGTTTAAATTTATGGAGAAAAAAAAAAATGAATCATTAAACAGTAACACAAAATTGGCATACGTAAATTACAATAATCACCGATTTTGAGCTGAATAGCGGAAATAGAAGCAAAGGATTAAATTAAGGTTGGAAGAAATGTGGAATACCTGAATATAAACCCTAGTCGCAGCTGAGCCTTCCTTTTCCATAGCTGGTAACTGGCAAAGACGCAATTTTGCGGAGCTAATTGGGGCAGGGTGGCGGGAAGTTAAGACTGAGGAGTAGAGCTGAACTATACAATCTAGTGTGGTAGCATTTTTTTTTTTTTTTTTTTTTTACTGTGTGGTGTGTTAAAGCCAACTAGTGAAAGAAATTTTATTGAGAACGCCAAAATGGCCAAAAGTAGCCTCAAACTATTTAAAACAGAGCACGTATACTCTGTTCCATATTGGTACCAAACGATCCCTTGCCTTCTAACAAAGGGACCACAATACCCTCAGGTTTAACCGACTGCCACGAAAATTGACTAAGCAGTCCGTCGTGCCAAAAAAAAAAAAAAACTCATCCGCTTGACCCATGGTAGAGTTAAAGACCCTCATTTCACACTTTTTAAACTTAGAAAATTACGGGAAGAGAGATTTCAAAAGTTGGGTTTGATTGGGCTACGGTTTCGAAGATTTTTGGAGTTTGGTCATTGGATTTTGTCTCCATTACGTAAGTTCTTTCCTATTTTAGCATCTAAATCATTATTTGTTTTGTTTTACTAGGATTCTAAGTATTTTCGTATTTAGTTGAGCTGTGTGGTTAGGATTTAGGATTTGTATATTTCCGTTAAATGATTGATATAGGGATTGATATTTCTTTTTTACTTGAGTTAAAACACTACTAGTATTTCTACATGGGGATGAGTTAGTTTTTTTATTTTTTATTTTGTGGATTTTGTCTTGTGTTTCGGGGTCCAATTCTATTGTTTTGTGGCCTTTATTGAATATTTTAATTGCAATGTGAATAATTTATGTGAGTGTTATCTTGGTTTTTTACATGTGAAGGTGTATTGCATTATGTGAATATGAATGTGTGTGTTTTATGTCCACTTTTCTATTGTTTAGTATTATCTTAGCAGTTGAGAAGTCCATAACCCCTATTTTTTATGTTGTAAATAACATGTGGCCCCCTTTATGTTTTTGCTTTCTTTTCGTATAGATTCTCTAAAGTGCTTATTTTATTGATGTGCGGCCCTTTATGTCTGTTTTTGTGTGTTTTCTAGACAATTCAATATGAAAGATCTGTATGTTAATCTTTTGTTTCACCGTGAGGGTGAATGGATTAGGAAACCTCAACTAGTATATGATAAGAATTATGTTTCTTTTATGAGAGTCATTGATTCATATCTCATAATCTTGAATGAGATGGGAAAGGAGTTTACAAAAGTTTTAAGATTTACAAAAGTCACGTAACTAGTTGTGAAATGTCATCTGCGAAACATTACATGGTAGTGGTATCAGAGCAAGGTTATCGACACCTCAAGGCTAGTTTATTTTAGATGAGACCAATTTGGCAGTAATGAATAATTTTGTTTTAGAAATTTGACTAAAGTGCTACTTCATTTGAAAATAAATTTTCAACATTTTTCTACTGCATTTTATTTTTAACAAAAACTTATTTTTAAACATGACAAACAACAACATCTCTTTGAATGCCCTACAAATCTTCACTAATAAAAATTATCAAATTTGGTTAGTGAAGATAAAATTTAATCTTGAAACGTATCTATAAAGTCCTTGGTTTTCTTTTTAATTTTCATGATTTCTTAAATTTCGAGTTACCGATAAAAAGAATTTATGACCAAATCTTTTACCGGCTAAAGTTGTCAACAATGGATAAGCTATAAATTTTTCGTTCTTTTCTGCTGTGAAATGTATAGATTATATTTCAAAAAGTTGTTTAAAAAATGAAGAAAAAAAAACATAATAATATGGGCACAATACAAAGAGTAGCCAGAGAAAAGGCTATTTGAGAAATCAACCAAAATCAAGTTGACAAATACACAAGTAACCATTCTGGGATTTTTTTTTTTTTTACGATTAGCCGAAATTGTGAAAAATTTAAAATATTGCCGCCTTCGGATCAGACACGCGAGTCTGAAGTTTCTAACTTCAAATCTCGTGTCCGTATTTGAACCTACTTCAAGCACAAATTTAGTGATATGCTTTAAAAATCTCAAAACTTCATTGTCGGCCATTAAAAATGTGAAAGATGACAAGATCAATCTACTTGATTTGTTTTTTTTTTTTGTTTTTTTTTACTATTGGTTATCAAGAATCATTTATGTCGGTGTGTGGATGTTTTGTTTCAAATTTCAGGTCATTTGAAGTAGATTATGGGTGAGTTTTATTTTTATATATATCATATTTGGAATTGAAGACTTAAAGAATAATTTGTTGAACAATACGATAAATCATGACTATCTGACGAGATTTGTGAACAATTAACAAGACATGTAGTATGCAGATAACACAAAGTCATACCAATCCAAATTTTTGTGAACATAATGAACAAGCACCAAGTCTTACCAATTAGGTAGGATTTCAGGTTAATTCAACAAGACATATTGTAAATGGTTACAAGTAAGTTTTGACAACCCGATATGATTTGAAAACAACTCAACACACATAAGTCATGACAATATGCTAGGACTCCAAAGTACTTGCATAACACACGTTGTAAATAGTTACAAGTAAGCGTTGAAGATCCGACATGTCTTGTGAATAATTGAATAGCTCAGAAAATCTTTTCAATCTAATAGAACTGCAGGGTAATTAAACCATGTTGTAAACAACTACAAGTAAGTGTTCAATCAGTTTTCAAAATAAGGAACAAAATCTAAACAACAACGCGCAACTAGCCTATTTATGCAAATCACCAATTGCAAGCGGCTACCGGTTCCATTCGATAAAAAACAAGACATAGTGACTACTGGGCCAAGTAGAAGCTTTCACAGCACGGGCAATTCGCAAAATTGCCCTTCTTTTGGGGTGGTCTTTAAATTTTGCCCCTCATATTTGCGGTCTTTAAATTTTGCCCCTCATATTTGTGGTCTTTAAGTTTTGTCCTTAGCTTAGATACCTGAGGTTCTGGGTTCGAACCCCCGCTCAGGCATAAAATAAAAAATAATTTCGCAAGGCAGGGTTGGAGGGAGTGTATGCCGGATCCGGCATAAAGTCCTTAAGGAAAAACTAAAGTTACGCTGGAGGGGGCATAACTTTTCCTCAAGGCAGAGTTTTAGTTATGCCTTATGGGACAAAACTTTTCCATAAGGAACTATGCCTTATGGGGCAGACTTTTAATTAAGGCATAACCAAAAGTATGCCTCATAAGGCAGAATTTTTCCTTAAGGCAAACTTTTAGTGTTGCCTTAATGAAAAGTTCCGCCTTATGGGGCATACTTTTAGTTATATTTTATGGGGCACACTTTTAGTTAAGGCATAACTAAAAGTATGCCCCATAAGGCGGAACTTTTCCTTAAGGCATAATTAAAAGTTTGCCTTGAAAAGTAAAAAAAATAAAATATATGTCTCAAAGCAAAGTCTACCCCCTCCGGCATAACTTTAGTTTTTCCTTAAGGATTGTATGCCGGATCCGGCATAAAGTCCTTAAGGAAAAACTAAAATTATGCCAGAGGGGGCATAACTTTTCCTCAAGGCATAGTTTTAGTTATGCCTTATGGGACAAAACTTTTCCATAAGGAACTATGCCTTATGGGGCAGACTTTTAATTAAGGCATAACCAAAAGTATGCCTCATAAGGCAGAATTTTTCCTTAAGACAAACTTTTAGTGTTGCCTTAATGAAAAGTTCCGCCTTATGGGCATACTTTTAGTTATATTTTATGGGGCACACTTTTAGTTAAGGCATAACTAAAAGTATGCCCCATAAGACGGAACTTTTCCTTAAGGCATAATTAAAAGTCTGCCTTGAAAAGTAAAAAAACTAAAATATATGTCTCAAAGCAAAGTCTACCCCCTCCGGCATAACTTTAGTTTTTCCTTAAGGATTGTATGCCGGATCCGGCATAAAACCCTTAAGGAAAAACTAAAGTTATGCCGGAGGGCGCATAACTTTTCCTCAAGACATAGTTTTAGTTATGCCTTATGGGACAAAACTTTTCCATAAGGAACTATGCCTCATGGGGCAGACTTTTAATTAAGGCATAACCAAAAGTATGCCTCATAAGGCAGAATTTTTCCTTAAGGCAAACTTTTAGTGTTGCCTTAATGAAAAGTTCCGCCTTATGGGGCATACTTTTAGTTATATTTTATGGGGCATACTTTTAGTTATATAAGGCGAAACTTTTCCTTAAGGCATAATTAAAAGTTTGCCTTGAAAAGTAAAAAAAATAAAATATATGTCTCAAAGCAAAGTCTGCCCCCTCCGGCATAACTTTAGTTTTTCCTTAAGGATTGTATGCCGGATCCGACATAAAGTCCTTAAGGAAAAACTAAAGTTATGCCGGAGGGGGCATAACTTTTCCTCAAGGCATAGTTTTAGTTATGCCTTATGGAGCAAAAATTTTTCATAAGGAACTATGCCTTATGGGGCAGACTTTTAATTAAAGCATAACCAAAAGTATGCCTCATAAGACAAAATTTTTCCTTAAGGCAAACTTTTAGTGGGCAATTCGCAGAATTGCCCTTCTTTTGGGGTGATCTTTAAATTTTGCCCCTCATATTTGAAATCTTTAAGTTTTGCCCTTCGCCTAAATTCCATGGGTTCCAGGTTCAAACCCCCACACAGTCAAAATTTTTAAAAAAATTCGCAAGGCAGAGTTTAAATTCGCTATGCCCCCAACGGCATACACTTGTGAAGGAATTACCAAAGTTATGCTGGACCCGGCATACTTATGCCTTATGGGCAGACTTGGCATAAGTATGTCGGGTCCGGCATAACTTTGATAATTCCTTCACAAGTTTATGCCGGATCCGGCATAAAAGTTTGCCCATTAAAAGTATGCCCCCAACGGCATAAACTTGTTAAGGAATTACCAAACTTATGCCGGTCCCGGCATACTTATGCCTTATGGGCAGACTTGGCATAAGTATGTCGGGTCCGGCATAACTTTGGTAATTCCTTCACAAGTTTATGCCGGGTCCGGCATCAAAGTTTGCCCATTAAAAGTATACCCCCACCGGATGAGGGTACCTAGGAAGAATCTCATTGTCCTCCTTCCAATATTATTACAGAACTAAAAGGCTTCATGGTAAAAACTTTGTGCGTGGCCTCTTCAACTCATCGTCATGCAAATGCTGTCAATAATTATCATAGTGTTAATACTCATGAAAAACTAGGCTTAGATATAATGGAACAAAATCACGACAACTACTCTTTTCTAACACTACCCCATAATATATTAACAAGAGCAGTTATAATATATCCAATACAGGAAATGTAGCAAAGAAAGTCTTTAGGCCACATTGACACAAAAACCACTTGAATTTTAATAGAGCATTTTGATGTCACTAAAAATCTGTAAAAAGTTAGACATAAGATCTCAAAGTTATGCCGGACCCGGCATAAACTTATGAAGGAATTACCAAAGTTATGCTGGACCCGGCATATTTATGCCAAGTCTGCCCATAAGGCATGAGTATGCCGGGTCCGGCATAACTTTGGTAATTCCTTCATAAGTTTATGCCGGGTCCGGCATACACGCGACCCAAACCTTCCCTTGTAGTTTTCTTTTTTAATTTATGCTTGAGCGGGGGTTCGAACTCAGAACCTCATGATTTCTGCATGAACGCTCAGTGTTGCAATGCGAAGGGCAAAAATTAAAGACCAGCAATATGAGGGGCAAAATTTAAAGACCACCCCAAAAGAAGGGCAATCCGCGCAAAAAAATGACTTTTAGTAGCCTATTTGGATGGGCTTATGCCTATAAGCTGCAAACAACCTATAAGCTAAAAAAAATAAGTTGGGGTAGTTTAACTTATTTTTTTTGGCTTATAAGCTGTTTTCAACTTATAAGCTGCTTTAGATAAGCTAAGTCAAATGGGCCCAATTATTTTTTTGAGCTTATTTTAAGCACAAAGTGACTTTAAGCTGGCCAACCAAACATTCAAAAAAGCTGAAAACAACTTATAAGCAACTTATAAGCCAATCCAAACGGGCTCTTAATGAAAAGTTCTGCCTTATGGGGCATACTTTTAGTTATATTTTATGGGGCACACTTTTAGTTAAGGCATAATTAAAAGTATGCCCCATAAGGCGGAACTTTTCCTTAAGGCATAATTAAAAGTTTGCCTTGAAAAGTAAAAAAAGTATAATATATGTCTCAAAGCAAAGTCTGCCCCCTCCGGCATAACTTTAGGTTTTACTTAAGGATTGTATGCCGGATCTGGCATACACTCCCCCAGCCCTACCTTGTGATTTTTTTTTTTTATTTTATACATGAGCGGAGTTTGAATCTAGAATCTCAGGTATCCAAACGAAGAACAAAACTTAAAGAACACAAATATTATGAGAGAGGCAAAATTTAAAGAGCACCCCAACAAAAAACGCCTGGCTCCATTTCCACCAGCCCAAAATATATTAAACCCGCTCAAATTTGAAATCTCCCCAATCTGCTAAATCCCATTAGCAAAACACTGACACACAATCTCTCTACAAGAAACTGCATTTCCAGCTGACGGAGAGGAAATCCCTAAATAGAACTAGCACTAGACAGAGAAGAAGCAACAAAAAAGGCAAGAAGCTTTCCAGACACTTCACTGTTTCCCTACCTCCACTACCTAATCAACAACAGCTGCAATCCACATTTTCTAATGTTCCTTTACAAAATCCTTCTCGATTCCAGAAGCTTCTAGATTCTGAAGAAGCAGCTCAATCTCATTTCCCTTCAATCTCGCCGTTGAATTTTGATGATAAAGCTGATGCTGATGATGTGGCTGAAAAGGATTTCATTCTCAGCCAAGACTTCTTCTGGTAAAATCTCATCCCTTAAAATTTTTTGGTTTCAAGGAAATGGGTTTGAATGAATCAGACGTAGATTAGGGGTTGAGTGGTCACGAAATTTAAGAAAGAAAGTTAACTTTTGAATCTTGTGGCCTAAAAAACTAGAAATCATTTTATTAAGGTTAAAATGAGAAATTTAGAGTTAAATTGTTGCTAAATCTTTTTGGGACTGACTAAAAAGTAAAGAGTGTCATATAAATTGGAACGGAGTGAGTAGTTGAGTGACCATCTGAGAAATCAACTCATAGAGTAGCCACTGAGATTCGAACTCGTTCCAATTTTGACCTTTGGTCCCTGGATGTTAATTGGGGACTTATTAATGTGAAGTTGATTGATTGATTTGCTGTCCAATTTTATGTTGGCTAGGGGTTTGATTTTTAAACTCTTACACCGAATTCCCGATCTTTGGTTTTCACATTATATCATCTAGTGTTTTTCTTCAATTAATTAAATTTAGGATGCAGTACTCCGGACTACATAACACCTGATACGCCTGCAATTTGTAATGGGCTTGATCTTGATAAGGTAATTTCCATACCGGAGTTTTAAAAGTTGTGATTTTTTCCCTAATTACGGGCTGTAGTTTCGATATGTCATATTGTGGTTTCCCCCTTTTTTTTCAGGATGATTATACGCCTTGTCCCAAGTCACCTGAGAAGCTTTTCACTGTAGCAAAAAGAGGCAGCGACTGGGTATGACATACTCTCATACTTTGTTGTCCGTTTCACTTCACTTTTCATATGTGGAATCATTACCAGCTCTATCAAGATTTAATTTTTTTTCATGCAAAACTCTCTTCTTCCATTTTCTTGTTTTTGTTCTACTATTGAGGCATGACGAATGCGTTGAGTAAGGTAAGGTTATTAGAAATCTAAGAATGAAGATAGATGGATAACATATAAGTGACAAACTAATAACTCATTCTGATGATATTGAAGAAAATTAGAACAGAATATAATCTTTGAAAGTTTAAGATACCGTATTGTACAGTATGAATATCCCTTACGTGATCATAGTGCTTTATGATCCGAGCAGCTGAAACCTGAAGCCTCTATTTTTAGCCTTTATCCTTGTTACTGTCGTACACCTTTTGAATCTGGAGATCTCTCTCTCTCTTTCCACTTTAGCATGTTTTGAAGTTTGTTGTATGCACAATTATCTTCCATAATTAATTGTAAAATTGTAAATTGACTTTCTTATGGTCTCTTTTCATGGTGCTCATCTTTGCAGATGTTGCATCGGTAATGTCTCTTACTTCCGATTTACCTGACCAACAACAGCTAGCAGATATGGCAGATATCCCGACAGATACTTTTGGACAGACGAAATAGAATCAGAAAAGATAAGTGAGCCAGAAAAGGGTCCCAGTTATGTGTCACAATCTGCTATTGCTTTAAGATATCGAGTCATGCCTCCTCCTTGCATTAGAAACCCTTATCTCGGGGATGCTTCCGAGATAGATTTTGATCCTTTTGGAAACCGGAGATCCAAGTGCCCAGGTACTGGTCATTGAGTTTGAATAATTGGTGGATTCTATTTTCCTTGTAACAGCTTAGTACTTCAAAAGAAAATTAGAGTGTGATCTCCTGTTCTTTGTGGCAGAATCATTGTTTTGTTTTCTGTTAAATTCCTAATGGTACTAGTTCTTTGATCTGTAGGTTTTAACCCTGCAATTTTTGGTAATGATGGTCTGTCATGGTATCGGACTGATTTCCATGAAATTGAGGTACGTTTGATGCTTGTATTCTAGACTCCTACTAATACTTTCTTAATTTTTTTTTTCAACCTATCTAAAACCCTTTTTATTCTTTCAGCAAATTGGTAGCGGGAACTTCTGCCGCGTTTTCAAAGTCTTTAAGAGAATTGATGGATGTATGTATGCAGTGAAACATAGCACTAAACAGTTACGTCAAGACACAGATAGGTGATCTTTCCTTTCTTTTAACACTCTGGATATGACATAAAATATTTTCCACAGTGTATTTTTCTTGACAAATCTTATTCGATGTAGTTCAGTCATATTTATGCATTTTGATTGTGTTCTTCCAGGAGAAAGGCTTTGATGGAAGTGCAAGCTTTAGCTGCTTTAGGTAGCATGCTGATCTACTTCTGTTGCCAATATTATCATTTAAGCTACCCCAGAGATAATTATTTCAACATCTTTCTTATTCATACTTACAGGACCTCATGAGAATGTAGTTGGCTATTATTCTTCTTGGTTTGAAAATGAACACCTTTACATCCAAATGGAGCTCTGTGGCCACAGCTTATCCAACAAAAAATATTCTAAACTATATTCGGAGGTAGAACTTTTGGAAGCAATGTATCAGGTGCGTCTCTTGTTGGAATCGTAAAGAGCTGTTTCGTGGCATGTACAGAGTCTGACTGTCTTATAAGTCTGGAAAAAGTTAAAAGGAAGAGATATATCTTGTAAACAATGATAATTTATCTCTACCAAAGAGATGATTTTCGACTATGTACATAACCAATGATCATATCACCAATCACAAAATTTCACCTGCTAAAATAACTGTGATTTCCATATGATATTTAGGGGAAGCAACTGTAGTAAAGTTAGCACCTAATCTACCCTCTTAATACTTCCAACATACTATATTTCGTAATGTTTTTAAGGTGTTTCATGAAAATACAATATCCAAATTTAGTACCATTATTGTTTCTACTGGAACGGTGTTACTTTTATAACTTAATTCTCATTCAAATGCATCATATAGCCCAAAAAACCTGTACTAGGTTTAGTGCTTTTTGAATCTCTCATGAGAAAAGAGGATCAGTCCATGGTTGTCAAAAAAAATTGAAGAAGAAGAAAAAATCAACCTTATATCTGGTATGGAAGTTGATACCATTGATTGTTTGTGTCCAAATAACTCCTTTTTAGTTGGTAGGGAAGTTGTTTTATATCACGTATCTTAGGATTATTACTACTCTCTAGCTTGAAACACAACTGGAACTGTATTCCAATTTTGAGAGGCAGAAGACCTGTATAGTAAAATCTTTTGAGGTATTGGTCCTAGTCTGAGTCTCTGAGTGATCTTCTTTGAAATGCTTTGAGTTCTTCTATTGTCTACTGACTCGTTTTACTTTTAACTTTCCTTTGCTTGTATTTTGTTCTTGAGTCTGTGTGTGTTTTAATTGTGGGATGGGAAGGCTGAGGGAAATGGTTGTTCAAATTAAGGTAAAAATATTGATTCTTAAGATGTTTTCTGATATGCAGGTAGCCAAGGCATTGCAATATATACATCACAGAGGGGTAGCTCATTTAGATGTAAAGCCAGATAATATTTATGTGAAAAGTGGTGTATATAAGCTTGGTGATTTTGGATGTGCAACTCTTCTGGATAAGAGCCAGCCAATTGAAGAGGGCGATGCACGTTATATGCCCCAAGAAATACTTAACGAGTACTATGATCATCTCGACAAAGTTGACATATTCTCCTTGGGCGCCGCAATCTATGAACTTATTAGAGGGTCTCCACTGCCAGAATCAGGGTCTCACATAGAACGTAATATCATAGGTCACACCTTCACCCCCTATCAAGTGCGCCTTTCACTCATACCCCTGAGAATTGGAAGTAAATGCGTAGTACAAGTAAAACTGAACGACATGATTCTCAAACAATAAAATGATGGTTTGCCTCTCATGGGCCTTACTGAACTCATACTACTAGGACAGGAAATCATAAGATCTGTATATGGGGAAAATACCATAGCCGGGGTACGGGAACATCAAAACTGTATTTCTCTTAGTACTTGTAAGAATAGAGTAATATGGAAACTCTCTTACTCGTTTATCGGTTCATATCATAGGATCATGCCAAAAAAAAAAGGGAATAACCTTAACATACCTTGACGTATATCAAATCGCCCAACTTCTACTTCTTGAACTTGTAAATCTACAATTAAGACAACATAAGCCTTAATTAGGCTACTTGCTTTGCTTACTAATCATCCCCAAGCACGTATAAAGCTTAACGAATCATAGACGACCATCTCCTTTATAAGCTTACAATGATAGCGCCTATATATATCCAAATACACGTAAATCCATCCCTAATCATTTCTTTAAAATAGTCTCATGCCACTACCTTACCCTTCATCAATCTATCACTTCCACAAATACCGTTTCTTTACCTAAAATCACTAAAGCTCTTGATAGCAAACTCAAATACAGGGGTAGGAATCATTTACATACCTTGAGGGGTCAAGAATCCCAAGAATCACTTTAACTTCAACTCCCTAAGCTTCCCATTCTGGGAGAAACCCTAGAAACAACCTTCTTCTTCACAAGCTCGGGTTTACAGGGTTCGGGTCTTGTCAAATCTTCACTACTATGCCATAAATGTTGGGGGAGCAAAATATTAGGGTTTTCTGATCTGGGAATGAGAGAAATAAGACATAAAGTCGTGGACCACGTATTTATACTCGGAGAATTAAATGCTTCAGTGGTCCGGTTCGACGAGTCGACCTGGGTCTGCAGAATGCAAGGCTGCGGAACCCTGTCGACGCCGCACAACGACGGCCCGTCGACAGGTTCGACGACTCGTCGATCTTGACTGGTGTCTGCAGACTTTTCCAATTCAGTTCAGATCGCGTCGGGTCGATTCGTTCAACTTCTAACCCCGTAGTTCACCAGGAATTCCTGCTGGTACCATTGCACACGGGGTAGGACACTTTCTATCTCCAAAACTCGGGCTCGAGTCTCAATTCCCAAGGCATACCCAACTAGGAAATCATAAGTTCTACCACTACGAAGACGAGGGGTGTAATATTCTTTCCCCCTTAGGAACATTCGTCCTCGAATGTTCGAACAATCCTGGGTTATAAAAATTTCAGCATAGTTTCCCCTGTACTTATATCAATCCATCCTGTACGCAACAACCCAAAATAATGCCTCACAGGGACACATACTATAACATACAATACTATGGCCCCACACGACTAATCACGATAACTGAAATGAAATAATACCTGAGAAAAGTGATGCCTCTGGCTGCACCTCCCGTACTGCTGGGAACAAATGCGGGTACTTAATCTTCATCGCTTCTTCCGCTTCCCAAGTCATTTCTTCAACATTCTTATTCCTCCACAAGACTTTAACGGAGGCTACATCCTTGGTTCGCAACCGACGGACCTGTCTGTCCAATATAGCCATTGGAGTCTCTTCGTACGATAACTGCTCGGTCACCTGGGTATCATTCACTAGCACAACTCTTGAAGGGTCTCCAACACACTTACGAAGCATAGATACATGAAATACTGGATGCACAGACTCTAACTCCGAAGGCAATTCCAGCTCATATGCTACTGTACCCACTATACGAATGATCTTATATGGTCCAATATATCGAGGGCTCAACTTACCCTTCTTACCAAACCTTAGCTCATGGCCCGACTTGGAAGGTGTTTTCAAGATTGGGAAGTGGACGAGTTTCAAAGATTGATAGATTTGCTTTATAGGCAAGTCAATCGGGTGGATAATCCCGGTGTGTCGTGGTGGGCCAAGGGAAATAACGGAGTGTTCTTGGTGAAGTCTTTTTATGAGAAACTTTTGGTTAGGGAGGAAGTTGATTTCCCATGTAATGCAATATGGGTTCCAAGTGTGCCAAGGAAGGTGTGTTTCTTCAATTGGCTAGCCACTAGAGGAGTGATTTTGACGGCGGAAAATCTTAGAAAGAGGAAGGTTGTTTGAGTCAGTTGGTGCTACATGTGCAAGGAGACGGGAAAGGACGTGAACCATCTTCTTCTACATTTTAGGTTTACCATGAGACTGTGGTGGGGCATGTTTGGGTGGTTCATTGGGCAATGTCAAGAATTGTGAAAGAGTTGATGGTTAGTTGGAAGAGCGAGAGAACGACGAGAAGACAAAGGGCTCGGAACATGGTTCCGCTTGCATTGATGTGGGTAGTTTGGAATGAGAGAAACAAGAGAGCTTTTGGAGGAAGAGAGTCAAGTTTTTCTCAATTGAGTAGTAGTCTTCGCTCCCTTATTTTCTTTTGGTGTAATCAGAAAGTTCCTAGTTGTATAGAGGATTGGGTGGAGTTTGTAGAGAATCATATTTTTGTAGATTATTTATCTTTTAGTATATCCCTTGCATACGGTCGTTCTTGGCCATGTTTATGAATGAAAATACTTTCACTTGATTAAAAAAAAAAGAAAAAGAAAAAGAAAAAGAATCAACTATGTGCTTATTCGATTTTCTGTTAACTCATGATTTAGTCTGGTCCATCCCATTGATAGGGAGATACGAAAAATGTTGTAGCAATGTTCATGTTGATTAGATGTAGTATTTATGGCATATACTTTCCACTGTGTTCAGGAGATTGATGAGCCTCCATTAATTCCACATATTGCTGAAGCCAGCTCAAAAAAATATCCATATGAGGTCCTTTTCAGGAGTTAGCACAAGCTGCTCATGGATACTGCTTCTTCTGAGTACTCTACGACTTCCCTATTTGAATACCAAGCTTTTGATTTGTAACTCACTTTGAAACAGTATAGCTTTCCTACTGATAATAGAGTGGTTAACTTTCCTTGTTAAATATGATTTAACTTACTTTTTCCTTTTATTTGATTAGGTACCTTTTCTGTGATGATTTCTTTGGAGAACAGACCATGTTTTATGATATTTTTACTGGTATGGGAAGTAGTGAGTTAAGAGTAAACTTTCGTTGTCATGTACCTTGCTGCAGATAAATATCCTGATTGTGCTTCTTAGAGTATTTATCTTAAATAAATCAGATTTCAAAAGTATCCTGTCAATTCCAGATCGAGATGTTTAACC
This sequence comes from Lycium barbarum, assembly GCF_019175385.1. Taxonomy (NCBI): domain Eukaryota; kingdom Viridiplantae; phylum Streptophyta; class Magnoliopsida; order Solanales; family Solanaceae; genus Lycium; species Lycium barbarum. The sequence continues at coordinate 26,753,060 of NC_083345.1, read as the reverse complement.
AAAGTTGTATATGCAGTTCTTAGGACTATCTCATGTTGCCTTTAATCTGTTAAATTAAGTTGAGATCTCCTTCTCCCAATCTGTATTATGATAATTTTCAAACACCTTCAGCACATGCTGAAATCTGCAATTGCTAATTTTGATAGGAATAATGCAAATTCTTGGATTTTCAATGAGATTAATGATAAACATTTGTGTGATTTCAGGCCCGCTTTCAGTAATTGATGAGCATTTCGGTACAGTTCTTCCCAATAGTTTTGATGCAATTGGCTTAATGCTAATGATTCGCATCATTCACCAGCACCAGGTATACCCCTAAGCTTCTTTTCTGGTATTACCTTTCAGAATAAACGCAGGTAGTATTAAAATCCTGTAATGCATCAAAGAATTTTAATGAAGTTTTAGTCTTTAGCTCAAAAGAAATTTAAAATATTCATTTAAAAAAAAAGAAATATAAAAATGAAAAGATAATAGAAATGGACTGAGGTAAAAATGCTTCGCGACTTGGGAATATCTCAAAGAAAAAAAGCAAATGAATTATGTCAGATATTCTTTTTACATTTTCCTTTTAGTTTTTTTAAAGCTTATATAAATATTTGATTATTTGGAAATTTATTGAGGAATCATGTGCTTAATACACGTGTATGATGGTCCTATAGCATGTTAAATAACTTGACATCAAATGTGTGGCTTTTTGGCTCTTAATTATTGCTGGAATCTTTTCTTATAGAAGAACTGCTTTTTTTTCCCAGCTTGTAATGTCCAGGCGCCGAATTCCATGCCTGGATTCATACTTGGACAAGGTACGTATCATCTAATTCACTTTACCACCTAAGTCACCAGTATCACTGGAAAATATCCCTGTTCCCACCTTTTGCCAATGCATGTGAGTTACTTGCGTATAAATGAACCTAAATGACTTGGCAGCTGTTATCGCCATGATAATTTTATAGATGAGATTAATAGAAAACTTAAAGGAGTAGATTTTACAAATACTATCCCTAAAGTTTATTACCATTCACAACAATTTGAAGTTAACTCAGGAAGCCCAACTGCTAGTGATATGGATTTACAAAAAGAAGTAAAAGGAGATTCCCTAGGAATGATTAGGGCCAACAACTTTAAACCAGATCTTTTAGCCTTAGACAAAGAAATGAAAAGTCCAAGGAACAAAAAGAAATTAGATTGGTACATGGATACCTATAGCTTTGAAGCTAGGATAGATTTCAAAGCTAATTGGATTAGTGACCTAACTAGGTGTAAGAGTAATATAAAATTCTTCAAATGGTTTGAATTAACAAGGCAAATTCCAAACCAAAAGGAATCTTTGTCCATGTTAGTCAACAAATGGCACACAATGGCCAAAGGGATAGTCGAATCAACTATTCCACCATTAGAGGAAATCTTTATTCCAGTAGGAAAAGAAATAATTACTGCAACTCCTTTTAAAAGAGAAGGAACCAATATTGATAGTGATCCTAAAACTAAGGACATCAACAAATTGATTCAGCAAAGTAATTATACAAACCAGTTATTACATGTAGTATCAAACCAATTATTAAAAGATACTAGTAAACAAGTAGCTCATTCAAAAACTACAACTAGTACTAATTTGGAGAAACATCCAATATTTAAACTCCCAGAATTTTCTAAAGAAAAATTCCCACAATTACCTGATAAGTTTAATCTTGAGGAAGATTTTCTTGACAAAATTAATAAACAGTTAAAAATATCTGAAGCAAAGACTTCAAAGAAAACTGGCACTAGTGGGGTTAAAACTTTAAGTACTAATGACAAAGAAATTCGTAAGTTAACTATTAACCCAAGATATTCTACGAAAAATAATTATTACAAAAAACCCTCCTTCCCAGATGTCCAATTTGAAGAAGATCAGTTTCGCACTAGTACGTCACATAGTGGAAACGATATATCTGAATGGAACATAGATGGATTAGCAGAAAGCAAAATCTATAAAATATTACACGAAATGGGTATGGCTATCACAACTTACAAAATTAAGCATGCTGGAGATAGATATGCTGCTTCTCTAATTATTTTTGGTTTCACAGGAATGTTAAAAAATTGGTGGGATAATTATCTCTCTGAAGATAATAGAGCCCAAATTTTAGGAGCCATAACCATAGGTTCTGTATTAAAAATGGAAGGAAATAACCAAGTAGTCGTTGAGGAAGCAATGGAAGATGCTTCAGCAACACTAATTTACAGTATTGCTAAACACTTCATTGGAGAACCAAAACTTTTCCAAGATAGAAGTTTTAAAATTATTAAACAATCTTAAATGCCCCAAATTAGATGATTTTAGGTGGTATAAAGATATGTTCTTAGAAAAAGTTATGATAAGAGAAGACTGTGGTAATGATTTTTGGAAAGAGAGATTTATTAGCGGTCTACCTTCATTATTCGCCGAAAAGGTTAGAACCAAAATCAAGGATAGGTTCAATGGAAGAATCTCATATGAAAACCTTACCTATGGAGATATAATTAGTTATATTAATGTAACTGGATTAGATCTATGCACAGATTTAAAACTAAAACATTTCTTGAAAAAAGATCAACAACAATCTCGAAAGGATTTAAGAAGCTTTTGTCAAGACTTTGGTTTTGAAAAAATCTCTGCTCCATCCAAAAAATAGAGTAAAATAGCAAAGAAATCTACTACTTCAAAACCTCATTATAGGAAAAACAAGAATGTAGATAATTCTTATAAAAAGAAAAGATTTAAAAGATCACCAAAAAAGAATTCTGGAGATACATGCTGGACATGTGGCAAAACAGGCCACAAGTCTAATGAGTGTCGAGTCAATAATAGAAAGAAAAAGAAGATAAATCTTCTCGAAGTTGATGATAAGATAAAAAATGAACTCTATACTATTTTAGAAAATGACAACACTTCATCTTCTTCTAGTAAAATTCAGACGGGGCATCTTTTAACCCAAAAGGCATAATATTCCATTCATATTGCCCAAAAGGGACATTGAATGCAGTTTTGTATTTATCTTTTTCAGCAACTTGTATTTGCCAAAATCCTGATTTCATATCAAACTTACTATAGATGTTTGTTTTGTAAGTTCTTTTTAATAAATCTTTTTTATTAGGTATCGGGTACCTAATCCATTGTAGTACCTTATTTAAAGGTTTGTAATTTATAACTAATCTGGGAGATTCTCTTTCTTTTTCGGCATTTTTATTTACATAAAATGCTGAACAGCTCCAAGGGGATCTAGAGGGTCTTATTATCTTTTTTTTTGTAAAAGATCATTGATTTCATTTTTGCAAGTTTCCATTAACTCGTGGTTCATTTGGATAGGCCTTGCCTTTGTAGGGATGGTCTATTCATTGAATCCATCCATATATAGAGGGTGGTAGTAGGTGGTCCTGCAGCCCTAATCTATAAAGCTAGGCATAAACAAGGTGATGTGGCACCTCTCTATGTCTAGCATTCATATTTATCTTTTTGCTCCTTTTTTTGCCATTTTTTCTTAACAAAATCTACTAATTAATTGAATTAATACAAACCTCATAAAGTAAATGGTGAAGTAAAAATGTTCAGCCCACGTAAACTTTGCAATAAAGCACATTAACTCAGGACCAATATGTTTGTCATACATTGAATCTGTTTCCAGTAAAGTCTAAACCCATTTTTTTGTAATATTTATATCTAATTATAATTGTAACTGTTTTCAACCTCTTCCTCCATGATTAGTTATCAATTTGTGTGGAAACATGGATAGTGTGTGAAAAACTGAAACGTAAAACATGAAGAGGTCCTCAACACATTTATAACCCTTTTAATTCTCACCAAAAAATACTCTAGAAAACCCTATAAATTTAATTCATGATAAAACCCAAGAGATCTATCTGCCCATGAGCTCGAAAATTTTAGGAGGCAGAGAGCCACCAGAAAGGCGGAGATAGCTAATTAGAGGTCACGCACCAGCAACTTTAGGGAGTGTTATGAAGTTAACGTCTTTTCTGTTATTGAAAATCGCTAAAAGCAAGTAAATGAAGTAGAGAAAAATCCCAAAAATAAGCGTGCTAGCAGGTAATGGCAAGAGGGAAATGCATTGCGTGAAAGAATGAGTAATTAGATGGACAAATTACTTAGAAAAGGAGATGGAACAATGGCTGTGCTCTTTGGTAGTAGTGCATCTAATAAAAAAACTTAAAATACAGAAAGTATATATAATCGCCAATGTATTTTTTTCTGTCCTCTTCTCCTTACCTATCAGCAATAGTTGTTTAAAAGTTTGTATGAGAAAGGTAGGCTGTATTCATTTGCTTTACTTTCTTTTAGTTTTCATTGCCTTTGCAATTTTTGTTGGTTAATTTTGATAATTTTTCAGATGCTACTTGCAGGTTTCCAAAAATGTGGGGCAAACATCATATTAGCTCTCATTTGTTCTTCTTATATAGTTTTTTTTTTTTAAAATAAAAAATAAAATTAAGACTGAAAATATAATTGAATCTTTTACTTGAATAAACATTTTAATGCACGATATTAGTTTTGTGGTTTTCGATAGCATTTGCTTATCTTTGTGTCTTTTTTTATTTTATTTGTTTTAAATTTATTTTCAGTCTAAAAGCCTCGAGATACAATTACTCCAACTTCCGACAAGGTAACAATCACATTAAATGTTAATGACTTGTAGAAGTTAATTTATTATTGTCTATTTTTCTATTGCTTTTTAAGAATATGAAAGTTTTTGCGAGTTTTATATTCAATTCTCCTTCCCATTTTGTTTGATATTTTGTGTGTGATTGTGTGAGAGGCGAGATTAGTATAGAAACCTTTGTCAGAGTGTCTTACAATTAGTTTTCTGCTAGAAGTTTTCAATTTTTTTTTTTTTTTTAGTTCTATAAGAATTTTGTCATCTATATTGATTAAATTTATGAGAAAAAAAAGATAAATTTGTGGACCGCCCTACGCGCGGGTAAGTTAACTAGTTATACCATATTCAATGCAAGGCATCATTAAAATGTAAACGAATTTTAAAATATGAAGATCAAGACTTACTAGATTTTTCCTTTATTTTTGGGTCACCACTTGCAAGGAGACACGTAAACAATATAACAACCAAACCAAATATAGAGGCCATGAGCAGCCATACCTTTTGCGTCATAGTCATTAATGCTTTTGGGTGGGCCTTTAAGCAAGGGTCAATTCGGAAGTAATTACACGATTTGTCCTTCAAATGGATTGGCCTTTAATTCTGCCCTTCAAATGGGTTGGTCTTTAATTCCTGCCCTTCAGAATCGAACTTATGTCTAGCGTGATAGAAGTTCTTTAAGGATGTTGACATAACTTGTGAATATTATAATACGTAATTTATGTTTCTCTAGGTATAAATTCGATTTTGAAGGACAAAATTAAATACCAGCCCATTTGAAGGTAAGGCAAAAGTGCAAATGACCCTTCAATTCGTCAGAAAATCTCTTCGAAAAAAAGATGTTGATCTTTGTCTTGTCGCGACCCTTTTCTGAAACAGCATAACTACATCACCTATAGTGTCATTTACACAATCTACTCTAAATATTGAAATTACATATATTATCGAGGTGGCTCTCAGCTTCCAAAGCTCAGCTAGGCGTGACATACCTCCCATGACATGCCCACCTCTCAGTTTTATTTTATTTTTTGATTTTAGATGTTTCTTTCAGCACTTACTGTCCCTTCCTTTTCTATTCAAGGTTCTCGTTAAGCCTAACTTAGTTTGCATAATTTACGAGATTTTACGGGTCTATACATTATATTAAATCGATTAATTTCATTTTAGGATTACTAGTTACAAATTGAAGTTAAATGAGTTTGGTGTGTTTTAATGAATTGAAGTTTCTTGTTTTTCATAAGTGGTACCGGATACATAATCATGCCACTATGTTTATGCCGAGCATAAAGCTGTAATACGTGAATAATTATTGTACGATTTTTATTTAATATTATGTTATAATGAGTCTTAATAAGTACTCTCGCTAAGTGGTAAAAGTTTATATAAAGGAATAGGACATATGATGTACTCCACTTATTAATTAGTGCTCTCTCCGGATAAAAAAGAGTGACTAATTAGTCATTCCCACATCCCTTGAAAAAATATTAACACGTAGACAAAAATAGGTGCTTTGATTAAACTGTTCCTAATTAAATAAGTATTGCGATTTGATCACATAACACTTATGAAAAAATAAGGTTAATTCTTTCTTGATTTGATAAGTGAACACTTTTTCCATTTTTTTGGAGGCTCTCTTGAAAAAGTGGAGAAATAATATCTTATGTGCCTCACACTTCTTTTCATTTTTATATTTAAAAATAATCTAATTTTAAAAGAACATATTTTAATTTCTAATAAAATGATTTATAGTCACACAAATATTTAGGACTTATTTTAGATCATAAATTTCAATTTTAAAAATTCTTTTTTGAACTCCATAATTGAAACGAATGGAGAAACATATTAACAAAGTTAATAAAAAAAATAAAGGAAGTCATTATTCGGAACCTTCTTGAGAAAGCCTTCAGGTCAATCTCTTCGAAGACTAAATACCATATAAGTCTTCCATGTGATACATGCGGTCTTAATTTTTATTATTCTACGGACTTTCATTTTTCTTTTTTGAATTATATAAAAGCGCGAGATGCACCATCATTTCTTCATCCTCATATTAGCCCCATCATTGACCTCTCTTATTCATCTGTAGCTAGTTTCACAATCTTCCACATATCAATGGCTTCTCTCACCAACTCAATTCTTACATTCCAAACAAGTACACCCCATCAACGCGAAGGTACTACTCTTAGACCCGATGCATTGCTTTCTTCCTCTTATTTTCCTATCCAAAGAGTCAAGTTATCAACAAGAACACCTTCCTTGTCATCTAAAACTAGCCAATCACTCACATCTATCATTAGTGAGCTTGAAAAAGAAAGGGACAACACGACGATTGATCAATTTGAAGAAGGTGAAAGTACTAGTACTAGTTCTACTACAATGACGAAAATTCAAGAACCAGAATTAGCAGATCGATGGCAAGATATCCACGGACAAGATGATTGGGTTGGCATGCTTGATCCAATGGATCCACTTTTACGTACTGAATTAATTCGATATGGTGAAATGGCTCAAGCTTGCTACGATGCTTTCGATTTTGATCCATATTCTAAGTATTGTGGGAGTTGCAAATTTCCACGGCACAGGTTTTTTGATGGACTAGACATGGCCAACTATGGCTACGATATCACACGTTACCTTTATGCAACTTCAAATATAAACCTGCCAAATTTCTTCATGCAAGCTCGTTGGCCTAAGGTATGGGGAATTTTGAAATCATAACCTCATGTGTCTATTTCATCCAAAAAATCAAATGGTTAGAGAAAATATATTTTATATTATTTAATTATATTATGTCTCAACAGGTATGGAGCAAAAATGCGAATTGGATCGGTTATGTGGCTGTTTCAAATGACGAAACGTCGAAACGATTAGGTCGCCGTGACATAACAATTGCATGGAGAGGTACTGTGACTCGTTTGGAATGGATTGCTGATTTAATGGATTACCTCCGTCCAATTTCGGCAGACAATATACCTTGCCCTGATCCTTATGTCAAGGTGGAATCTGGGTTTCTTGAACTTTACATTGATAAAGACGAGAATTGCAGGTACGATCCAAAATTTTAATTTGATAGGTTCAATTTTTTTTTTGTTTTTCAACACTGAATTCATCACTTTTTCACATATATTTCTATGCTCCTAGTTGAAAATTTTAATTTAATTGAGCCCATTACACTTTAAAACTTATGAGTCCAGAATTTAATATTTGTTAAAATTTTAATGATTTTCACATATATATCTATGCTCCGAATAGATTTTTTTAATTCAGTTGAATCCATTATATTTTTACAATTATGATGGGTTCAGAAATATTTAGTATATATCTATCTTTCGCGTCAAAAATATTGATCTAATTTAACTCATTATGCTCTTAAATATCGGGTGTAGAATTTAGGAAATTTAATATTCGTTACAACTTTAATGATTTTTTGCACGTTTATCTATGTTCCACGTTGAGAATATCAAAATATTAATTTAGGTGTACTTAGGAGCAAGGGAGAGTGTCTTGGCTATGGGTTCGGAAGGATCTAGTAGCTTTGATTTATACTTTATATTTTAAGAAATCATTGAATATGTACATATTATTAATTTTGAACCTAATAAATTAGAAAGTATTAAAATCTAAAACCCATAATTAAACTTCAATCCTGGCTCTACGATTGCATTCATTGATTATATGCTACACATGTTCCTCTACAGGTACTGCAAGTTCTCAGCAAGAGAACAGATACTAACGGAAGTAAAAAGATTATTAGAAATGTACCCAAATGAAGAAATGAGCATAACAGTTACCGGACACAGCTTAGGCAGTGCTCTAGCAATGTTGAGTGCGTATGATATAGTGGAAACGGGTTCAAATGTAAGGGCAGATACAAGTGCTGTGCCTATTTGTGTTTTCTCATTTTCAGGGCCAAGAGTTGGTAACATAAGATTCAAAGAAAGAATTGAAGAGCTAGGTGTTAAAGTGCTTAGAGTTGTGAACGTTCATGACATTGTTCCAAAGTCACCTGGTTTGGTTTTTAACGAGCACTCTCCGGCTATGGTTATGAAGATATGTGAAGGGTTGCCATGGAGTTATTCTCATGTTGGAGTAGAACTAGCATTGGATCATAAGAATTCACCTTTCTTGAAACCTATAAATGATCCTGTTTGTGCTCACAATTTGGAGGCTCATTTGCACTTGCTTGACGGGTTAGTCTACTTCTTGAATGTACTTAATTTTGCCTTTAACTATACTCACATTTACTGCATTTTTTTTTTTTAAATTCTTATTACTCCTTCGGTGCCAAGTCATGGGAAAGGTGTTTGACTCGGGCACGGAGATTAAATATGATATGGTTTAAGATAAGTCATAAATATTTGTGTAATTATAGATCATCACATTAAGGGTAAAATGAGAAGTTTAAATAGTTATTAAATATACACAGGTGCATTATTTTTTTAACTGACTAAAAAAAAGTGTCACAAAAATTGAAGGGAGGGAGTACAAAATTTGCACTTTTTGCATATAATTAACTACGAGATTTTTAAACTTCACAGCAATCCAACAAAATTCACAATAAAAAAATTACTAATTTTTGTTTTTACAAATTTTAGCAGTATGATTACTATATAATCAATTTGTATATACATCATATACTTGTTATACACTGAATATACACCAGTGACGGCTATAAACATTCAGGGTAATTGGAGAAAATGGATTTCACTAATGATTACAAAAGAGTTTAAATTTATCAAATGAAGGTATAAGAACTATTTACACAATTAATTCGGTAGAAAAAATAATTCTAGGTTTATATATGTTTTGTATTCGCATTAAAGTATGAAATGTATAACTTGAAAAAGAGAATGCATAATCCGTTGGAGCTATAGCTTAACTTAGCTTGAGTTCGCATCAAACAAAATACTAAGAGCTAATCGATCTTAGCCAAACCTATAAAGTTCAAGTTTTATTTTTACTTTAATATTTCTTACAATTTTTAATGCATTAAGGGCATTAGTACGAGTAAAAAATGGTTAAATAGTCTACTATCTGACGTAGAATATAAAACGACCCATAATTCAAGAGCTAATCCAAAGTTCTGTTCAAAATAAATAAATATCAAAGTTACCTACCCGGATAATAATTAATCAAGTTGCGGTGGACATATGAAAACTTCAAACACCATAAGTTAATAAATAAGTTCACGTCTGAAAGAAGTCTACGCATTAGTGGATTCTGGTACGAAATAATTAATGGAGAGAGATCATCTTAAAATCTTCTGCATAAGAGAAAATATATTGTAGTGCATATATGAATCATATTAAAGGTAGTTGTGACTTTTGAAGTAGACAACTGGGGATCTCTAATTAATTAAAGTTCAGCACATATCTTGAACAGATGCGTGGACGAAGACTTCAAAATGGAAAATGATAGAAGTAGTAAACAAAGGCAAGTGCGCAGACAAATCTTATCACCTTTTTTTTCTATCAATAGGAAAAGATTATGAGTCATCAATCATCCATTTGTTTAATCAGAATAATCATATTGTTCCGGAGTTTATAGACATTCAAATCTTATTCACACGAATCCACCGTGTGTAAACTCTGATAACAAAAACAGAAAATTTTCAAAGAAAAATAATCCTTTCCCTCCGAGTAAACAATTTGCTTAGGGGACCCGTTGCTCGTTCCTGCAAAACATTAGTACTTCATTCCTAGAGTTTTAACTTCTATGCACGAATGGTATAAAATTAATTTTTATAATGCCGTTAGTTTTTCAAAATTTTACACTATCAATTCTTTATATTGAAGAAGTACGCTCTATCTAAAAACTTAAACTTTTAGATAAAATGATCACACACTTCAACATAATATTAAAACATGCAATGATTTTGATGTCATTGCCTCGACTATCCGAAGGAATATGTACCTGCTTAGCTCATAAAAAATCTAACTTGCACGTGACGGAACGTACTGAAAATATAATTAAATATTAAAAGTGTCCTAGATGATCACATACTTTATTACATCAAATGATAACTACATGTTTATAAGAAGTGGAATATAGTAATAACTTAGAAAATAAGTATAAATTGTACTTGCTAGAACAAATTAATTATACAAATAGTGTAAGATCCCTTTGCAATGTACCTATATTTTAATATTTTAATAAAGGATTAATGTAGTTGACTGTTGATTTGGCATTTTATGTGGACAGATATCATGGAAAAGGGAGAAGGTTCGTGCTTACAACGGGAAGGGATATAGCATTGGTAAATAAAGCATGTGATTTCTTGAAAGATCACTACTGTGTTCCTCCCAGTTGGAGACAGGATGAAAACAAAGGCATGATTAGAGATAAGGATGGCCGTTGGATTCAGCCTGAACGTCCCAGATTGGATGATCACCCTTCTGATATTCACCTTCACCTTCAACATCTAGGCCTTTCATCTTCTTGATAATGAAGGCGAAAATAAAACACCACTCAGAGCGCACTCGTTTAGAAATATTGGTAACCCACAAAGGCTCATGGAGGATTTAATATATGCAAACTACACAGTTTGATCATGTACCATGAACTGCCAGTGCACATGGGATTTCATGATTTCGATCAAATTATATAGGTTGTAAATCTCAACGTATATATGTTATGGTAACGAGTAATGTTTGGAGATTAAACATATGGCTACATTCAACGGGCATGGAGAGGAAAAAGTCACTAAGTTGCAAGTCGTTTGGCTTTTGATATTTGAACAATTCACAAGAGTATGGTTGTTCATGGGTCGGTTTCGATCGGGTTTTTAATGCTTCGGTTTGTCTAATTTTTCGGTTAATTGATTTTTTTTTTTGAATATGACAATATACTTTCAAAGACAGACTGGATTGACCATATTGCATCATAACACTACCGAACCAATTATTCCTTAAGCAAAGAAAGAACTATGTATATAATCAAGTTACATATGCATGTAGCTTCCAGAAAATCATAGCATCGTCCAAGAATTTAGCCATTCAAAGGCACTTAATAAAACTTCTTTCTATGATTTTTTTTCTTTGTGCAAATAATTATAAATTGTGATAGAGGGAGTACTACTCTATATATAAATCATCTCATTAAGCATAAAATAAAAAGCTTATAAAGTTGAATTGTCATTACTAAATATAAAACGTATCATTCTTTTTTGAATGACTTAAAAGGAAAAAATGTCACACAAATTGGGATAGAGGGAGTAGTACTATTTAATTCAATGTTTTCCGTTTCTTGTTTTCCTTATTAAATTTGAGCTTTCTTAGAGACGGTTTGAATTAGTTTATTGTAAATAAGTAGTTGACAAGCTTTAAGTGCTTAAAAGTATTTTTAGGATCTGAAACTGCTTTTATACTAAATAAATAGTTATGTGTTTGGATATAAATGTTGAAACTGGTAATAAGAAGTTAATGTGTTTGATAAAAACAATGTGTACAAATTGTTCTTTTGTTAGAATAACTAGAATACCCTTAAATTTGTTGCAAAAAAAATATAAATATATATATATATATATATAAAAAGGAACGACAGATACGGCGTGAAAAGCAAGTTATAAATTTTGTTGTTGCAAAAGATATTTTGAAAATTAGGAAATTTATTGAGGATAAAATAATATAATACTTGCTGAAAAGCTATAGTTGCTTACCAAACCTAAGATAAACTAAAAAGAACTTATAAATCAATTTGGTAAGTTCATAAGCTTAGTCAAACACCCTAACATAATTAACTACAGTAAGTATTAAAAAGAACTTGGCATTTCTTAGAACAAATTAACATTAGTTCAAGAATTTGAATCAAATACCACGTCGGGTCGGACTAGTTAGGAGGTTGAGATGAGATCATCTTAAAAAGCTTGTAAATATCAGAAGGCTTAATGCATATGCAGCCACCTAAACTTGTTTTTTTATTTTTTTTTATTTTAGCACCTCAACTAAGTGTTGTTCCTATTAAATTTCTAAACTCGTCCTCAAGTGTGTCTATCAAACCCTCTAAATCTAATTTTTATTAGAAGCAAAAATTAAATTGTGATAATGAAGATGAAGTAATATTTAGACGTGTGGTAAACTATTCTTTAGGTCATGGATGTATCGGTTTCTGCTGGTTCTGCTCTTCCACTGCCAGCTTAATTAAGAGCTTACTTTTTTTTTTTCCCTCTCAAATGTTGCTAATCTTAGTTAAAAGATAGCATAATTAAATTAGAATATATATTAACATGTTGCTACGTCGAAGATAAAATACTATATAAGTCAAATTGTATTTGATAGACACATTTAAGGATGAGTTCAGGACTTTAATGAAAACAATATTTCGTTAATTAAGATGTCAAAATTAAAAAAAAATTTAAAAAAGTTCGGAGAGCTGCCTATGCATTTAAGTCATAACAGAATATAGTTGGATGGGCATATATCATAGAGTAAAGGTAGCTGTCAGATTGACAATATCTGTAATTTTTTATACTCGAGACCAACAGAACTAGAAAGTGATCAAAAGGCAAGTACGCAGGCACCATCGTTTTTTTTTTTTTTTTTTTTTTAAATATAATGAGAAAAATAGATGAGTCATCCATTTGTTTAATCGGCAAATTATCTTGTTGTTTTGGATTATCTTGACAAATCTTACTTACTAACTCCCATGAAATCTATAAAGAATATTGTGATGACTTGCCACATCATCATGCCATCTAGGCGTCACATGAAACTATTTTTGGTATGGGAAGCTTATGTAGATGCTTATATGAAAAGGAAACTAGCTTATGTGAGAAGGTTCTAGAGAAATATGGAGATTTCTCATGGAAGACATTAGAATTTTATGAAATTGCATGAAAAGTCTTTGAAATAATCAAATTGTGTAGAGATTTTTAGAATAGGAGCTTATTTGTAAATATGTAGGGACTTGTACAATAATTATTATTTACATACTAGTCCCTAGGTGAGTAGTATAAATAGGAGGGTCATTAATTTATAAATCATCAAGCAAAAAAATCAATCAAGTTTTCTTTAATAAAAAACTTCTTTCTAGCAAATTTTTCTTGTCTTATTCACCTACTATTCCCTTAGCGATCTTGAGTGTAGTAATCTAGGCTAACTTGGCATAGCAAAATCGTGAGCAAATTGTGCAAGAACGTGAGCGAGTTATCAAGTGTCGCATATGCGCTTAGTTGAAGACTAAGGACGTGACACTTAGTGTGAAACGCTGATGATTGATAAGAAAAGAGACGAAACTGTCCTTATCCTCTGTCAGTAGATTATAAGCTTACTAAAATTCCCCTTACTTACAACTTAATTAGTGAAGGTAGACTTGTCAATTTGGGACGTAGATTGCATTGGTGAATAATATCAACAACTGTTATAATTACACAAGCATTATCTAAAAAGCTATGTCTATGCTTAAATCACCCAAATATAAAAGGGTAGTGACAGAGAGAAAATTACACCTTCCCTCCATTTTACTTATCCTATATTGACTTGGCACATCCCTTAAGGAGTCATAAATAGAATAATAATTTTACTATATCATCCGTTATTATTACTAACTCATCTAATAGTTGAAATCAATCAAAATATTTTAAAAATTATGCAGCTACTAATAATTTTTTGAAGTTTCAACCCAATAATTAATAACAAGGATAAAATAAATATGAAATGATAAATTATCTTTTAATTTTCCAAATTAAATAAGTAAAAATTGACATTTATTTTTAATATACCGGACAAGAAGTAATGGACAACCACCTTACATATCCAGCATTATTCTATAACTAGTGAATTTATCCGCGCTTCGCACGAATTTGACTTTCAAATATTAAAGTTCTTAAATTTTTAATTTTCAAAGTAAAATAATTTAAATTTTAACCAATTATATTATAAGTGCTTAATTTATATATTTTTCTGTGATTTCCGTCACTTAAGAATTTTTAGTCTTCTATAATTACTTGTATAGTCTACGTGCAAGTGAAACAATTTTTTTTGTTTTTCTTAAAGCAAAGTAAAGAAATAAAGTATTCAAAAAACCAATCTATTTTTGTGCATATATATTCAAACTTTAAAATACAGTTAGTTCTTTGTACATTTGTTGCATGTATTTAAGTATCTAATTATATGAATCTCTTCTGTAATTCCTTTTTTTTCTTTTCTTTTCCCATTTCTAACCTTTATATCTTTTTTTCTTTTTTCTTTTTGACCTTTTTACTTCCCTACACAATCACTCATTTTCTTTTAAAAAATATCAAATTTTATTTTCTTTCTCTTTTAACATCCTAACAATAAAAAACAAGTAATTAAAATATTATTCTCAAATCTCAACATGAACTATAAGAAAATATATTAAATAATAGTGCATAAAAATATATTATAAAATATTGATAACCATAGATATTATTACGCACTATTTATTCAATTTAATTAGAGTATATGAAAATAACCGATATACTTAGGAAAAGGAAAAAGAATAAATAATTTAATTGGTGAACAAATCATTAAGAATACGAAAAGAACCCAAAAAAATATGAGATTAGTTTAATAATTTTCTTTTTGATCACTAAATATTAATATAACAAATTCTCTTTAAATTCTAACATTAATCCGGAGGTCTTCTTCGTGTTGGTAGCCGTTTCCTTCTTTTTAAATTTTTTGATTTACCATAAGCTTTGGTCTTTTTAATTGCTATACAATTGTGACTTATGTTTGGTTGATGATTGTTGAGAGCCACACATTAATATTAGGCAAATCATCATTTCTTGTTAAGAAATTAGATTTTTGCCTCTTTTTTCATATACTAAGTTTCAAAACAACTTTCAATTTTTGAACATATCTAATTAATCATATCCACAACATATCTAATCAAAAAAAATTGTTATTTGTAAAAGAAATTAAAGCAAACTAAGAAGTAGAAAAAAATCATGAATTTGAAGAGTATATAATTACCTTAGAAGAAATGCATCCAATGTTGAGGTAGATGCCATCGAGCAGGCTCCTCGGTGTAGATGACATAACACAAATTTCTAAAATTTAACAAATGTTGAGTAAGATTAATTATGAGATTCAAAAGAGTAAAGTTTTCAACTAAAACGTTGCATACCTTTCACTGTAAAGAAATGGGTCCATTTGAATATGCTGGAAGATGATAGATACAAATATGTTCAACCAAGATAGAATATCTAATAACACATGAATCTCACAAATCAAATTGTGATTATGCAAAATAAAAAGTAAAATACATTGACCATGCAAAGTAAAGATCTACATTCTAATTCCTTTGACTTCTCTATCTTCTTGTACATAATACATAATCTTATCTCAATCTAACACAAAATAATAACAAATCAAATAATTTATTGAAACGACTACATATAATTTATCATACATAATAATATAGAGTGAACTTATTACAAAACTAAACTTGAAAAAAGGCTTAAACCTTCACTTGATCAAACTGAAGAAGAAGAAGAAGAACAAAAAAAAGACTACTAAACTTCATATTGCACTTTTTGTTTTCCCATTTGGCAGCCATGCAGCTCCATTACTCACTCTTGTCCGAAACTCTCTCTACTTTTACCCTCAAACATAATCTTTTCCTTCTTCAATACATCACAATTCAACACCTCAATCTTCTTCACAATTTCAAATCAAGAAAACATTAAAATATAAAACGTTACTTTTGGGATGGTGTCACACCACATGAATGAAAAAATTGAGGAGAAACTAATATGGAAGAAGACAAAAAGAATAGACATTAGACTGCATTAATTGCTCAATTTAATTGGAGATTAAAATGGTTGTTGAATGTTGATCCATGAACCAAGAAAAGAGCAAAACGGATGACATGAAAAGGCATAGACATGAATTAAATGTTCAGGTTAATTAAAAAAAAAAAAATGATTGTGGCTGTTTTAAATAAGCTAAATTAATAGAATGAAGAGGAAAAAATTGTAAAAAAAGGAGAAAAAAGATAAATAGGTTTCTTGACTTTAGAGAGTCACATCACCATTTTTATGCCTAGCTTTATATTATATATAGATTAGAGAAAACGTGGACAACTGTTTGAATCTATTGGGAAGTGGAAGAATACATATCCCCAGCATCATTACCTCAACCACCATACAGAGTACTAATTGACTTGCTAAAGGATCCAGCCTGGTTCTTTCAAATCAATCACTATTGAACATATTTTTCGTTGTTCCAACTTCCAACACTTGGCCAATTATGTAAGATTTCTTATTTCCTAGGTTTCATTGATATCCAGGTATTAGAAAAGTGCGCACAAAGCACTTGCATATGATAAAGTAGGGATCATTGACATTTGATTTGGCTCTATGTGGACAGACATCACGAGGCGGTTTCTAGACTCAACCATGAGTTCGTGGGTATATACACAAAAACTAAATAATCCGACCATCTCATTTTAACGGTCACTTTAGCAACTTTCACGTCCTTTTTTAAGTAAATAATAAATGCACAGCTTAACTTACTAACTTATCCCTATTTAATAAAGGTAGATTGATTTTTTCTTTTAAATATTATGCATACTTCTTTAATGTTAAAGATATAGTTAAAAATAAATATCGACTTTAGTCTTAAATTCCTTGAGGGAAAATTATTTTGAAACAAAATTTTCAGCTAAAACGACAATTGAAATGGAACGGGAGGAGTATATATAATATAAAGTTTATTAAGCATTGCAGAACTTAGTCTTACGATTTCGTATGCTTACTCTCACAATTTCAAATGCATGACATTTAAATTTAATTAGTCACTAACATGGAGGGGACCTCTAATTGGTGAATGACATGCGACTTCTTGAAAGTTCACTTCAGACATATCGTGACCCACGAGGACTTAAGAAAATATAAGCAAAATCACACAGTTTGACATGCCGTTAACTGCGTTTATTGTCAACTTGAAGAGAGGAAAAATAACTCATTAAGATGTAGTATACCTTTTGATACATGAAAAAGTTAAAAGAGCTGAAGCATACCACCCCTCTTACCTCTACAAAAGTTTGCCAAAAGATGTCTAAGTAACCTCTGAAACTATCGAGTATACCAAGTTAATAGTAGAAAGTAGTGGCATAACCAGTATTTGACTTCTAGATTGAGAATAATACTCATTAAAGGACATTAGGAATTGTAGAGGTCTTTATTTTTCAAGATGTTCTGTACTTCTTGTAGTTGTTAGATTCTGGACGTGCACATTCAAGATAGAGCATGAGGGCATCAAACACATACCAAACACCTTTCAGTTTAGAAAAATAATTTGATACAAACATGGTACCCTGTCATAAGGTAGCAATCTCTTTATACAAGTAGAAGATTCGAGAGTCAGTTCACATTGTCAAAACTCTCCTTCAAATCATTCCACATTTTGCGAGCATTAAAAGCATAGACACTCACAAATATCCATAATCCAGGAGAGGACTACAATATTAATCTTCTCCCACTATTCATGCAGTTCAGGTCAAAACCTATCCTGAGTGATCTGACCATCGACAAAATCTAACTAGTTTTTGCCAAGTACTAGATCTACTCCACAGTGCATAGTTATTGAGTAGATTAACAAATTACCTGGTGTCTCAGCAGGTTGAAGACGCAAAGAGTGTCCTTTCACGACCATTTGATAAAAAATAATTAAAAAAAAAAAAAGACAAAGGGTGATTTTGCTCAATTGATGTCTCATTACTCAATCCTTCTTCAATCACCATTGACAGTTTATTTGAGCTGTACTTCACAAACTCTAGTTACCTTAACTGCTCAAGGACAATTAAACTAACAAGAAATAAGAATTGACTGGGAAACGAACCGACTCAAAATGAAAATGTCCAACTACATCTAGCTACATGCATGCACTGTTAAGTCTACTAATTGTCCACTTAACAAACTAACAGTCTAACTGATTGTCTAACTAACTTTTGCCTGTCAGTTACTAACTATCATAGCCATCTCACAGTTGCAATCCCAGCGTGTCACTTTTCGCTCACTTTCTCAACAAATTGTCTCCATTAGCTAGCGTGTATAAGCTAATTTTTTACAATATCAAACACCTGACAAGTAATGAAAGAGGTGTTCACTGATAGTAGTTGTTTTAAGCAAATGAATATTTCCTGTACCTGCTACATATTGTATATAAAAGCCATTGAGCAATCTGCTTAACTGCTTTTATTGCAGAATATCAACTAATTTTATCGTTACACGGAAACAATATCTAATAAGCAATGTTATAATTACACTGCCCAAATGTGGCCTCAAACCCCAGCAGAAAAGTACAATAATAGAGAAAACATTATCGAGATATTAGTAGTCAATCCCTCTGGACCCCCCTAAGGAAAATTTGGACAGAAAATGTTTAAACCTGTTACTTTGATAAAAGGAAATATTGTTGACAAGATGCAAGCCAATGGATGAATGCATATCTAGCATCAGCACAACCACCTTGAAGGCACTTTTTCAAGTAGTAAAGTTAGCATTTGTTCCGACAAGTATTAGCGACTCGCTGTTGAGATAGTTTTTTGCATGTGTGAGTCCATAACTGATGTTCCATAAGCTCCCAATCAGTCTAAAACCTCTTTCAAAATTGTACCTGCAAATGTATTGTCCGCACAATATAAACAGTTGTTGCACATGATAAATGGACAATATATATACTGGTTAAAGAACAAGATACTACATACTGAATTGGTTGAGGAAGGGTGGAATACACAATCTTCACATATGGGGTTTTGGTACAAATGTTTTCATCATAATGATACCAGCCGTCAATATATTGAGCATTTCAAACTTTGGGACACCACGTAGTCCATCTCATATATGGCGCAAAGCCAGTTGAATAGATAAGGAAATCGTAAAAGAACTTGCTACAGCTAAATGACAATGAGTGCAATCAAGTTGCAAGTCTAATTCCTAAGGTCGTACAGAATTGGAATGATGTACTCCTTCCATTCCAATTTATGTGACAGTTTGACTCCGCCCGGAGTTTAGAAAAAAGACTTTTGAAACTAGTGGTCTTAAACTTAAACATGCCATAAATTTGTGTGGCTATAAAACTTTTGAAACTTGTGGTTTAAAACATGACATATCATTTGTATGGCTATAAAGCTTCTCATTGAGGATAAAAAAGGAAGAAAAAGTTAATTTGTTTCCAAATATATAAATATGTCCTTTTTGAAACATACTAATAAGGAAACAATGTCACATAAACTGGAACAGAGGGAGTAGCAATCATTTTGGACACCACCAATCACCTCAGTTGTAAGAGAATAGAAAAGATACCAAAAACTTGAATATTAAATTAGATATGTCATGATAGAGTTGTGCAGTTGCAATATCCCATATCCAGTCCTCTGAACTTTGCAGCCCTATCCTCATAAAACCATTATCCCTGATTGCAACACTACAAACTGGCAAATTACCATAGGCAGTATATTCCTCCATCCACCACTTCAAACATCTCAAGCTTCTAGCTCTGCATATGCATATCCGTTAGTCATTAGAGACTTGAAATCTGTTTGCTTCAGCCATAATCCATAGGTGAACCTACTAAGGTTATGGAAAAACTAATTAATCCCACAGTTACCCATCTAAGTCTCACATTTTATTTGATCATTCACAATTTGATAGATCTTACTATGTATGGACAATGTCAATGACTTTGCGCCATGTTGAATCTGATTATGGTTTTCCGTCATGTTCAATACCGTAGTTTCAGAAGAGTTACTTCTGTCAGGAATTATGTTATTGGATTTTCTATTTGCCAATGAATATTAATCACAAAACTAAAATTTCTAAATTGTGATCTCAGTTCAGACTTCACAACTGAGACTAGTATGCTAATTGAATATAGCTAAGAATGTTGGAGGCAAAATAAATACAAACTACCGTCATCATGTAGTGGTCTCCATGTTCCTCCTTCACATGAGAGACAGAGGTAACTATTATTGCACTCAACCTTTGATTACATGACGCATGGCAACAAGAGGACGGTGGCTAACAGTACAATCTAAGTGGCATAAACAAGAAGTTTCCTCCTTCACATGAGAGACAGAGGTAACTATTATTGCACTCAGCCTTTGATTACGTGACGCACGGCAACAAGAGGACGGTGGCTAACAGTACAATCTAAGTGGCATAAACAAGAAGCACCTTAGGAAACAACAGGTTATGAGACACAAGACATGTTAAATTACGAACAGTTTCCTATTTGTGCATCACAGAAGGAACCCTTTCTTACCCACATGTATTCTTCAATGTCATTCAACAAATTGAGCCTTTATCGCCGCACATCAAACTCCGGCGGCAGCTTTAATGTCGTGCTCTGCCTTACCCTGGAAAAATGACAAAATGCACAGCCTATTGAGTAGCACAAAAGAGCATGACGCAACATCTATCTATTATTAAAAGCAGAGGAAAAAGCCTCATCTTAAGCCAAGTGGCAGACTTAAAATTAGCCACATGTACTTATTAACTACTTAACTATTAACTAATAACTAATTAACTAACTGAAAAAAATGCTTCAGAAACTTATGGGTAACCGTAGTAATTTTTAAAAACTCTCCTACGATTTAATTTAATTAAAAAAGAATAACGTGTTTTACTGCAGACTCCTACAACTGATAGAAGAAAAAACCGCAGGAGGTTTTCTCTCTACCGGTGAACAACTGCTTTCTTCCCTCTCCTTATCTAACAGAATGAAAGTTTCTTATCTCTGTGGTAATCGTGCAGCCAAAATCCGACCCACGTTGCGGACTACATTTAAAAAAAATAAAAATTATCTGAACATCACCAACGCACTGGGAACAAAAGAATATATATTAGAAATGTCTACACAATGATCAGATAATGTGATTTTCTTCTTACAATCTTACTCAGTTCGTTTATTGTTTGTTTTATTTATTTTAGTGGTTTGTTGCACACGTTCAATAATTTATCAACAGTGCCGAGTGCGGCAAAAAGATCGTCTATGTTTGTTGCTAATTTGAAGTGTTGCACAACTGTTGGATCAGCCGGCGATTTGTTGTTATTATAGGAATTTCAAGAGTAAAGATACCTTTTTGAGTGATTTCTCAATTTTTTGGGAGAAGTAGAAACTTTTATGTGATCGCTAATATTTTAGTCTTAAGCTATTGGATTCAACATATTCTTTTAATCTTCTATTTCTGAGTTTCTACCATTTAGGTTTCTATGTCAATTTTTCCTTTTGGGGGCGGTGTGGGTTTTGGGGAAGGGGTAATGAAATCAAATTCTTAATAGCAAACTCAGTTAAACTTTGTTCACCTATGTTAAATCTCCAAAACGATTACGATTCAAATCCACACAAATAAGGATAGCAGGAACTAACGACTTAAGAAAATTTGCTGAATGTGGTTTGAATGACCCCACTTTGAATTTTATTTATTTTTTGGAAAAAAATAAGTTGCTAAGTTCAGTGAATAGGACAATAAATTATGGTGTGGATTAACTTGAGTCCGAGGCAGTAAAAGCTTTAGAGAAAGTAAGTTAATAACAGTGATCATCTGTCTCATGTCTCATGTGTCTGATCATACATCTATAGAACTTGTGTTGAAGTTATGATAATAGGGTTGTTGAGTAATTTTTACTTTGTATCACTAATATAACTGACTATTTAAGTATTTATGAAAGTTTTCTCATTCATTCACTTTCAGAATCACACTAATATCCTTTCTATGTATTTCATTTGATTTACCTTATCAGAAGACGCACTTCATGTGAATTTCTGTTGCACATCTTTTACCTATACAAAAAGGCATTTCATGTGAACTTACCCGTTTAGCTAGCTATTCCAAATGATATATATATATATATATAATGTTCAATACAATCAAGCTGGTCCGGTTCAAAAAAAATTATTTGGTATAACAAAAAGGACAGAATGGCATGCAATGAACATTCTGCGAATTCAAGGATTATCACCTTAGTTATTTGTCGTGTTGTGTTTATTGGTCTTTGTGGAAACATATCCTTCTCTATGCACTCTGTTCATGGAACTTTCATTCTTTTGGTTTAGCATCTTTAAGTTTTATTGACAATTTATTCTTTTAATTTAGTTTTTCAATTTTCGATCAGCAATTTCTAGGTTTACACTGTTTTTGTAGGTGTTTTATAACATTGTGACACCTTCATCAGTCAATTGTTGGAGCTGTATGTTGATCTTCCCTAATCTGCTGAAGATCTTGGTACATATGTGAACTTTTTCAAGAATGCTCCATAATTAGTCAAGGCAAATTAGGTTGAGAGTAATGCACACTTTGGTTCCTCCTTCCTTTAGACTTTGTTTTGCTTAATTGCATGCTGACTTCCATTAGATGTTGGGTTTACCTGGTGACTTAATGTTACTACTTATTAGTTACAGGATGTGAGAGAAAAAGTTGTGTGCTATATTGAGTTAGGTGACATTTTTTTGGTGTTGGAATTACCAAACCTATTTTTACAATAAAATTAGCGCTTTCCCGTATTGAAGCTTTCCCTTCCACATTTTCCGTTATCGCTGTAAGTATATGAATTCAACAAGCTCAGCACTTTAACAAGTCAGTTGGAAAGACATTGGAGTTCCAGGTGAGTTCACTTTTACTCTCTCTTTCTTCATTTTAGTTCCTTTCCTCTTTCTTATTATGTCTGGATTGTCTAACTAAGCTTGAGAATTCAATAAAGGGGCGGGATTGAGGAACACTGAATTAAAATGAAACTAGAAATGCCGTCAAGGAAGGACAAACAGAGAATAGAGGGAGTACATTTCCATTTTATATTAGATTTTTGGTTAGCCTTAGTTAGATGAGTAGCACTGATAATTCATTCTCTTATGCTGGCTAAAACCTACTGCTGAATGTTCGTTTCTTTGTGTTCAATTACAGCCAGATAGTCTTTCTCTTTGCTAAATGATGACCTCTTTGTATTGGTAACTCACATTGCGTAATGTAAGTAGCGGATGTTAAATGGTAAAGAATAAATATGAAGGGTATAAACTGAACAAGAGAATAAGAATGGAAATATGCACACGGGTATATGAGAAGAATGAAATACTTTTTATCAGTATTTTGTGGTGGAAGGTGGCAGGGGCATCTTTTATCAGAAAAGGTGGGCGGGACATAAATAAATTCATTAAACGGTTAAGCATTGTTTTTTTTATATATAAAATATAGTTTAAGTTGAAAATTCTGCAATTGATCTTACTTACTTGATCAAAAATAAGTTATGCAGTTGACCTAAAAAAGTGAGTTCTGATCTAAAAAAGTGAGTGCTTAGGAACTGATACGTACTGGCTCTTCTCCTCCATATCCCTTAATCCATCCATTGATTTTCTGCACAGAATTGCATTTGTCTTCAAAAACTCTATTGTTCCTCTCCTTCCAAATTATCCACCAAATAACAGCTGGAACAAGTTTCCACCAACTCTTTTGTCTTACTGCTCCCCCATTATAGTTCCAGCACTTCAATAGCTCACAGCTGGTTGCCGGCATAGTCCAACTTAGTCCTACCATGTTCAAGAAGAGTTGCCACAATTGTACAGTGAAAGGACAATATAGAAATAAATGAGAGTTACTTTCTCTGGCTGCATCACACAGAACGCATCTAGTGCATAGATGAAAACCTCTTCTCCTTAAGTTTTCCTGGGTGAGACATGCTTCTCTTGCTACCAGCCAAGAGAAACACGAAACCTTTAAGGAGCCTTAGTCTTCCAAATGAATTTCCAATTTCCATGGCCACTGATCAGATTGTGTATATTGCCTAATAAGCTGATAATTATATGCTGATTTGACAGTAAAGACACCATTATTGCCAAGTTTCCAGCACAAAGAGTCCTCAAATTCTTAAAAACCTTGAAATGGTTCCAAGGTCTTGAACAAATCCGCCGATCTTTCCAATTCCCAGTCATGTAATAATCTTCTGAAAGTAATATTCCATCCATGCAAGTTTTGCATCTGGTAGAGTAACAATATTATAGAACTCGGGGAACAAATCTTTTAAAGAACCATGCCCAATCCAGTTGTCATGCCAAAAGAAAATTTTCCTTCCATTGCCCACTTTTAAACTGATATTTTCAGCCAGAGATGGCCACAATGATCTAATAGCTTTCCAAACCCCAACTCCAAAGGGGCTATTCACTGTATTAGAGCACTATTGTTCTTCTTGGCCATATTTATCATGCACAAACCTCCTCCATAATGCATTGGCCTCCATGTTATATCTCCATAACCACTTCATAAGTAAGCTTTGGTTTTGGATTTTGGGATCTCTAATGCCAAGTCCTCCATCCTTCTCACTGGTGTTAATGTGTCGGAGGCTTTATTGTCTTGGTATTTTTGACCTTTCTGAATACTTTAATGTACTGAGTTGGATGACCCGAGGCGAAATGTTGATTTACACCAGGCTTGGTTTATCGTTCTTCGGTCGTAGTTGCAGTGCATTCCCTGTTGGAATGACACGCTAAAGTTGCACACGAGTTTTTTAGAGTCTCCTAATTTGAGTAAAAAAAAAAAAAAATCCACTGTTCATGTTTTTTGATCTATTCATTTGTCGTGATTTCATACTTATATTTTTCCCTCTTCTGAAACAGGATCGTACCAAGTTGAGGAAAAAGAAGAAGATCAGATACTAAAGGTATGGACTATTGAAGCAGAATTGTGGCTTTAGTTATTGATTTTTAGTAGTTGGCTTCAAAACTGGGAAATTGAAGAAGAAGCTACTCTGTCAAGACGGTGAGCATCATACTAACCAGTTGATAAGAGAAGTTCCGCAACTTAACGAATCTTTTCTTGATCTTTCTCTTTAAAAAGAATTGGTTGAGGATTTCACCTTTGTAATTACCTATTTTGAAATTTGCACGTTTGATTTGTTCTTCATACATATCAGTGTTTGTAAGTTTGATGAATTGTTGGGTTTTCTGTATGTTATGTAGTTTGGGGAGCATATAAAAGCTTGAAGAATTGAAGTGAAGTTCGACGATTAGAGCTTTGATTTCTGTACTATTGTTCCATTCAGCCTGTTATACCATCTGTTCAAATTTGCTTGGCTCTTTTGGAACCATACACTAGGCCATCACGAACAAGCACTTTTCGTTCTAACCATAAATTTGCCATACAACTTTGTGGTTACACTATTCTCCACGCATAACATATTATAATTTATTTTCTTTGAAACGATCCGCGCATCGCACGGGTACGTATACTAGTTATGACATAAAAAATCTATCAAAATTTCCAGAGTATGAAGTAATAATTATTTTAAAGATCGATCTTATTTATCAGAAGAAGAAGAGATGAAAGATCGATCATTCGCTTAAGTAAAGGGAGATATTCAGTTCAGTCGAGGTAGTGTCCTAATTACGAGCATACTGGTTGATACAATTTTCTCGTTTCAGGCTTCAGTTTCACTGAGAGAGAGAGACGGAGAAGTGAAAGCTGTTTCTTCACAAATACTACAACAAAAGAATTACAAGGAGGAAAGCACGACAATCTCAGGTAAATGACTAACCTCAGATGGACTACTTCGAACCTTCCTTGTAGGGGTTCGCATGGTGACAAACTCCTCTGCTGATGTAGGGTGAATACCCACAGTGGCATCAAAGTCCGCTTTGGTCAACCCGGCTTTTACTGCAACCGCAAATCCCTGGAAGTTTCATGATGACAAAAAACATTACTCGCATATTTTATAATGAATCTGAAATATGCACCAATGAATTAAATAGAAATTGCAACCTGTACAATTTCTGGTGCATCATCTCCACACATGTGCAACCCCAGAACTTTGCTTGACTTTGCACATACTATTAGTTTCATGAAGACCCGATCTGGAAGACCAGAAATAGTAGCTTTTAATGGCCTAAAATTTGCTGTATAAACATCAATGTCGCCATATTCTTTGATGGCCTGCAAAAACAATCCAAATCATTAATCATATTAATTAATTGTCAACTCACAAGCTCTCGCTATTATACCTCTTCTTCCGTCAGACCAACTAGTCCAATAGGTGGTTGGGAAAATACTGCACATGGTACATTCCTATTTGGGAGAACAGAACACTCAGATCAGAGAGCAGTTATAGAATTTTCTTGTAAAACAAACTAAAATTCAGCTGTAAGAGCTTATGCATTTGACATGGTAGAACGACACGTCATGAAGCACATTGTAACAATTTGTAGTCGAAAATAATTGGACAATGTGCATCTTTGACAGTCCTTGCCAAACTTTTAAGTCATCACATGAATTCTCAGAAGAAAGGAGACGTACCTATAATCGGGTTTTGTGGGTTCATCAGCAAAAATAGTTTTTGCCAAAGCTCCTCCCTCCATCAAAGCAACTGGAGTTAAATTAATTCTATCAGTAACATCTCCAACTGCCCAAATTGATGGCACTGATGTACGAGAATACTCGTCAACCTGTAAAAACAATTCGGAAATGAAACTCTCATTCAAGAACACATGCTCTAGATAGTTCTAGCAAATTAGAATAAAAAAAAGGTAGAGAAAGGCAGTCACCTCTATGGCTCCATTCTTTGTCATTTTCACTCCTACTGTATCTAATCCTAAATTCTGCAACGTGTTCAAACAAAAAGAAACTTAAGTAACTGGTGGTTACAACTTGAATAGAACAACAATAACATACCCAGTAAATTTCCAAAAGTGGGGTCTGGAGAGGGTGGAGTGTTCGCAGACCTTACCCCTACCTCGAGGAGATAGAGAGGCTGTTTCCGAAAGACCCCCGGCTCAAATGACACATAACAAGGAAGTTAGAAAAACACAATACAGAATTAGAAAGGCATAGCAAGTAAGACATAACCAACAATAGAGAAAGCAACATAGCATCCAGAGCAAAATAAACTACCTGAATAATGCTAATACTATCTACCCACCAAGCCTATCCCACGGGAGAGTGAGAAAACGCTCAACTACCCACTAACCTTCTACCCTAATCCGCGACCTTCAATATCTTCGTAATTAAGGTCATGTCCTCGGTATGGTTACAACTTGAATATCCAATCAAATCCAATAAAAGAAACCACGTGTTGAAAAACGATGATGAAAGCAGTAATAAGAGAAACGATATACTTCGAGATAATATGATGCCATTACATCATCAACAATATCAAAGAATTTTGCCAACTTTGGGGGGAGGGAGAGTGGTTTGCTATGAGGAAAAATTACCATGCTCTTCCTCCACAAGGTTTCAATCGAGGTCAGTATTGAACTAGAACCACCCTAGCAATTAACTGCATTAACCTATGAGGTCTATCAGAGATAAGCTACCAACAGGAAGCAGAATAAACCTTTGTATTTGGTCTTCGTCCTGTTGCAAACATGATATGAGAGAAACCTTCAACTGTTCCTCTGTTAGTCTTTAATGACAGTGAGCCATCTGCTGACTTGACAATAGCCTGAGGCGACTCCTCGGTATGGAACTCAATTCCTCTCAATGACATCTGTTCACCAACAAAATCCCTGATCTGCATATACAAAAGAAGTTGAGTGCAACATCAAGATTTTGGATTATGAGAGAAGTTAATTAACAAAAAGTACTCTGCATGTTGGGGAAAAATGACTCACTTCTTCATCAAAGCCTCTCAGAACCTTCTTTTGTCTTATAAAAACATGGACCTCACTTTTCAAGCCATTGAAGATTCCAGCAAATTCAACTGCAATGTAACCGCCTCCAACAATGGCAATTTTGTTAGGCTTCGTTGGCAAATCAAGGGCAGCATCAGAATCTATAGCATACTCGCTTCCAGGAACGTCTGGGATAAATGGACGGCCCCCAACTGAAATTAGTATGTTCTTAGCCGAGTAGAGTTTTCCATCCACATCCACCGTATGAGGATCCACAACCTGAAAGTACAGTCAAACACAAGGTAATGTGCTTTAACCTGAAGCCTTACACAAGGTAGTATGCTTTAACTTGTAACATTTCCCAACCTTTCCTCGCCCTTCAATCAGTGTAACATTGGCATTCTTCAGAATATTCTTGTAAATACCCGTTAGGCGCTGCAACTCGGCATTTTTATTAGCAATGAGGGTGCTCCAATCATGTTTAGGTTCCGCCTCATAACTCCATCCGAAACCACAACTCTCCTCAAACTCATGAGAATATTTTGATGCGTACACGAGTAATTTCTTGGGTACACATCCACGCAGCACACACCTTTATTAGAGAAATCAAGAAACGATTAAATTTAATAAAAACAATATTCTTTATGTTACACTTTATATAAAATTAATAATCCCTTAATTCCAATTCATATGATATTCTTTTCATTTTGGGATGTCCCAAGATGTTTGACACCATTCTATTTCTATACAACGTTCACAATTATCAAGAATTCAATATATTAAACTATTCTGATTTTATAATTTGATGTGATGTTTTCACTTTTCACTATCAAACTAGTTTTTCAACCATTACGATGATATTTTTCTTCCAATGTCACTGATACAATACAGAAGTCAACTAATATTTTAAACTACATACCTAGTACAAACGGTCATATAAAATAAAATGGAGACTGAGGAAATCAAGCAATTCTTTTCTTTTTTTTTTAATTATGATTCTCTAAAAATTATTTGGATACATTAAGATAGAAAACTATGATTTAAAGCACTTACTTTTTATAGGTGAAGTGTAACTTTATTGAAATACCAGTGAATGCTGCGAGAGGTTACCACCAAAAGATGAGCCATTACAAGTTATGTAAACGCACTAAGAAAGTCACCAATATCCAAGCCAAGCTATCATTCCCACTAGAAACACCTTTATTTTTTATCTTTTTGATAACTGTGGTGTCCAGTCCAGCTTGCGCGCACCCCAACTAATTCCACGGGTACCTGCTACCTCCCACCATCCAGGTACCGGATAACTCTGTCGGCCTAGGTATTTGACCATCAAACTCAGCATTCTTTTGGGGACAGAAGTGCTCTCAGCTACCCAATATTATCTTCTCTACTCCACAATAATAAGAAAAGTTCTTGCTTTTCCTTTAAATCTCTTCCATCTGTTAACACAAATTTTGAGACTAGGAATATTTGAGTTTCTCCTCCGTCTGCTCATTTGGACCATGGCCCTTTCGATCTGTCAGATACGAAACAAGCCCGACAAAAACTCACTGGTTTTCGTATCATTCACGACAACCTGGCCTAAATGGACTAATTCCAATATCCATTTCAAAGGATTGGATAAGATAGAATAATTACCGTGCCTGACCAGATAGAATAATTACTGTGCCTGACCAAGTCATTATACAAGTAACTGCCTCTCCGTTAGGGCTGACCATATATTACGAAAACCGAATTACCGACCCAAACCGGGAATTCTGGTAATCCGGGATTCGGTAATTCGGTATTCGGTACAGTATTCAGGAATAAAATTTCAGAATTACAGTATTCAGGTTCGGTTCGAGACATTAGGCCCGTTCGGTATCCGGGATATCCCAAATACCGCTTGCCCCTGTTACACGCACTCTCTGCTATCTTTGGTGAAATTATCCGGTTATATTTGCTTAAAGTGGTGTTTTCTTAAGATTTGGTAGTCAATACTTGCGATGACATTTCCATGGATGGTTGTGTGTAAGTTATGTCATCATTTCCAATTATATACAAGTAAATCCCCAAACAAGTTGGTATTGAGCACCTAATAAGTGCAGTAAAATTAGGTGTTGGTCCAATACCGAGATTAAGGCTCAATTAGCATTCCAGTATGAAGCCACAAGGCACAACGAACCTTTCGTTAGAGATGCAAAGAACTTCACTGAACTCTTTCTATTTGACTTCTAATTGTAAAGTCAATCTAGGAAAATGACCAGTGCTTATGGCAAGGAGTCATGGATAAGTGTGCAAACAAGTTAACTCCATGGAAGAAAAAATACTTGTCTCTTTGGACGGAATTCCCACCTACTTAATGTCATTACTTCCAATTCCTTATGCTGTGGAGAAAAGCTGAGTTCGATGAGAAATCAATTTCTATGGGAAGGGAACTCAAAGAATAAAAAGATGCATTTGGTTAGATGGCAAAAGGTAACAAGAGATAAGGAGGGAGGTGGAATGGGAGTTAGAAATTTGAAATTGCCAAGAAGAGCCTATTGTTCAAATGGTTATGGAGGTACAATGCAGAAACCAATGCCATGTGGAAAAATTTAATCGATGCCAAATATGACACATGATATCTGGATCCCTGGTCCAGTCCCAGTTTCGGATAGAGGTGGAGTTTGAAGGAATATAAGCAAATTATGGACAGAATTCCAGAAGTGTATAAGAATAGAGGTGGGCAATGGTTGCAAGATTGACAGATGTCTGGGCAGGAAATGAATGCTTTAAAACAAAATTTTCAGTGATGTATAACTGTTCAACAAACAAGGAAGGATTTCTGGCTGAATTTTACTCAAATTCAGGATGGCAGATCAATTCTAGGGAAGGATTAAATGACTGGGAGATAGACGAGTTCTGTCAATTGTTACAGCAGTTAAATACTACTCCCTCCATTCCATAATAAGTGACTTTTTAGGCTTACGCACACCCCTTAAGAAAGTACTCACTCCTAGAAAATTAGGAGTGTTTTTACTAATTTACCCCTAATTAAATGCCTAGAAAAAGAAACTTAATGATTTTTGATTATGTAAATAAGGGTCATTTTGGAAGAAGAAGAAGATTAGTTTCTTCTTGAAATCCTAAAGCACCACTTATTTTGAAACAAAAATGAAAAGCCTAAAAAGTCACTTATTATGGAATGGAGGGAGTACTATTATGGTGGACAATAGAGCAGATACTCTGATTTGGATTGCTAGCAAGGACAAGAAATTTTCTGTCAAAAGTAGTTATAAAAACTTGCAGAAGCAAGAGGGGCAATGGGATGTAATGTGGCCATGGAAAATGCTCTGGAAGACAAAGGCTCCAACCAAGGTTGCATGCTTTGGATGGATTGCTTCTTTGGAGGCCTGTTTAACACCCGACAACCTACAAAAGAGAGGTTTTGCATTGGGTAATAGATGCTTTTTATGTGAGGAAGCCCAGGAGACTGTGAATCATCTTCTTCTCCATTGTAAGTTTTCAAGGCAGTGCTGGAATCTCTTTTTGAGTATATGCGGTGTAGCCTGGGTGATGCCGCACAATGTTAAGAACCTGTTGGAATGCTGGCAGAATCAGAAGACAACGAAAAGGCTGAAGCAGATTTGGAAAACAATCCCACTCTGTATTTTATGGACTTTATGGTTGGAGAGAAATAAGAGATGCTTTGAAGGCAAAAAGAGTCACATATCAGTGGTAAAAAACAAGTGTATCCAGTATTTGTACTATTGGTGTAAGGAGGGTTTGTTAGAGGATAGGGATCAATATCTTGATTTTCTAGAGTTGTTAGGGAGAAGCATGTAATGGTTGATTGGTCTGAGTTCTTCTTTCTGTTGTAATTTCTGTACCAGCTTGGTACTTCACTAATAAAATTTACACCTACCTTTATCTCCCCCCCCCCCCCCCCCCCCACACACACACACACAAAAAAAAAAACAAAGAAGAAGAAAAGAAAAGAAAGTCAATCTAGGAAACTCTACTTGACAGTTGAAAGCATTACGCAACAATCACCATTGGTTAGCACTTGTCTTTTTAAGATGCATTGCTGACTAGTTGAGTAACAATCAATAACTGAACTGTAATAAGAACATGAGTTCTATCAAGAAGGCAGTTCTAGACAATCCAGTTCAAATTGGGAATAGAAATATTAAAACTACACGCATGACCATAATTTATCTAGAAAGAAGTTCAACTTTCACTTGCTAATACATTTGATCAGACTGATCACATCTCGACATTCTTTCAGACAGATTAAAATGTACCATGGTAAACAATGTTGCCAAAAAGCTTGATCATAAAGCAAAAGAATAAACTAAATGTCAAATTTACAAGTCTCAATGTATTTGCGGATACACCATCAGATTACTCTTTCTACAACCTTTTAGCCTAGACACATCCAAACTTCATTAACCAGTCTCAATTTACTTCATGGCTCCTGAAGTAAATGATGCTTTATTATTAATAGTTGCTCTCTTGAATGGTAAATCCCGAATACCGTATCGGGATTTACCGAACCGAAGTTTGATTTACCGAGCCGAATCGAACTTTTCCGGTTCGGTATTTGGTATCTACTTTCAATTACCGAACCGAACTTTGGAAATACCGAGCTGAATACCGAACGCCCACCCCTCTCAGAGTTAAGGCGGTCAGTCGACGTGAAAAGGAGACAACCAACTACCACAGTATTAACTAAAACATCCGATCTTTTAGAGAAAAAATCGGTGTACAATAGGAAGTTGTTTAGGCCCATAAAGGCTAGACCCGTAGATAAAAAAAATAGGACATTTTGTACATAGAATGAATACCATTCATTGTCCAGCATACATGCAACATGCATATTCTTTCACCTAAGTCGATTCCTTTCGTTCCTCTATCACCTTTCTTTACTTTTTTTTTTTTTTTTGAGAAGATTTACGTCGATGAAAACTTACCGCCACTATTACATTCCAATTTACAGCTTTCTTAACAACACAGGCATTTACCACGTTACTGTACATACTATTTTCTTATATTCATGCCAATCATAGTCTAGTTACCCAAAGACAACCTCACTATCCCCAAAGCATTATGAAGGACTTTTGGTATCAGGAACTTTCGTGAATAGATCCTTTAACCCATATTCATAAAGTGATCCTGGAACTATAGTAGAGGTACAAAATTCCCTACTCAAGCTAATCATCACTTCATTTATGAATCACATAGTTCATCCAGTTCAAGCATTAGCAACAATATCATAAGACAACAGTATACTTAGCTCAAGACATATTTGAGACAGATTAAAATAGTTCATAATCACCCATCTTCTCCACTACTCTATAACTAGACTAAAACAATTCTTGATTTTTCCCCATTTAATAATAGCACAAAACTAAAGATAATTACAGTCCAATGCCTTTCGGTATCTAATTTACACAATACCCAGCAAATGTATAGGTTTTTTAAGTATAAACATACATACAATATACATAATCAATCAGTGTACTATATTTCGGCTAGCACCCCGTTACTAATTTTGACGGACACGACCAAAAATGGAAAAAAAAAATCCAAATTTTTACTACCAAGTAAAAAAGTATATTGAGACAGATAAAATGATTCATAATCACCCATCTTCTCAACTAGTCTATAATTAGGCAATTTCTTGATTCTCCTTCACATAATTCCCTATCTAATAATAACTAAAGATAGCATTTTTTTCTACTACTGCCAAGTAAAAAAGTAAATTGAGACAGATAAAATGATTCAAAATCACGCATCTATTCCACTAGTCTATAATTTTCTTGATTTTGCTTCACATATACCCTATACTAGGAAGTGAAAAAAGGGGCAAGTAAATAGTTAACTCACGTGCCACCAACGCCACCAGTAGAATCAGAAGAAATAGTAGAGAAAGGCATCTCACAAACAGCAACATTAGCCCCAAAATTAGATGCAAAACGTGAAGCCCTAACTCCACCACTACCTGCGCCTATTGTAAACAAGTCAAAGTCGTAGTGACGTGGAGGGTCGCCATTGGTGGATGATGATGATGATGACTCAGCACGAGGGGTAGTGAATCGACGGCCATAAGATAATGATGATGATGGGGTAATACGGGGTTTGATGATGGGGTTGTTATTAGAGAGAGAGAGAAGAGAGAAGGAAGAGAATTTGGTTTTGTAGAGACTCTGAAAAGTTGTTGTGCTGAGTTTTGGTGTGCTTAGGGATGTAGCCATGGCTGGGTGTGTTTTTTTGGTCACAGATTACTTTACTACTATATATAAACGCACATCTTGGCTTTTTTGTCGACCTCACAGGGGTAGGATAGTAATTTTATTGGATTTTTTATGCACTGAAGTGGCTACACATGGCTGCTGAAGTTGTCTTCTCTAGACATATGGTAGTGGGTCCGATAACCAATTTGTTTGTCCTCTTTCTTCTTTCACGGTGAAATCTATCGCCTCCAAGCAAAGAAGTGGGTCCCAATAGCCTTTTTTCTTTTCTTAAAAACCCAATGCCTAAAAAAATTGGCTTGACACCCATTAGAAGTTTAGAACAATCGCATAAGAGCCTGTTTGGATGGGCTTAGAAAAAACTGTTTATAAGTCCGTTTGACTTAGCTTATTTAAAACAGCTTATAACTAAAAAAAAATAAGTTGGTGTAGCCCAATTTATTTATTTTGCCTTATAAGCTGAAAACACAGCTTATAAGCTGCTTTAGATAAACTAAGCCAAACGGGCTAAATTATTTTTTTGGGCTTATTTTAGCACAAAATGGCTTATAAGCTGGCCAGTTAAATACTCAAAAAAGCTGAAAATAGCTTATAAGCAACTTATAAGCCAATCCAAACGGGCTCTAAGTAACTTCTCATTTAATTTTAATGGTGTTACCTTAATTTACTATTTTTTAAAAAAAATTTAATACATCGATAGCCTTTTAAAATTGTTGCTAAATTTCATTTAAACATTTGAACTAAGAGTTATTCCAATTGAGCATCTGAATATGTGATAACGGCAAATTTTGAAAAATACTTTTGTGTGTGTTTTCAAATGTCAATATGTCTCCTCCTGTAAGTATACATATTAGCCTCAACAAATCATAATGTTGTGTTTAATAAAGGAGATGTCATATTTTATGTAGTTAATTACCTAACAGATGCTAGCACTCGCAAAAGTTTTTTAAAAATTTGAATCGAAAGTGTCTAATAGGATCACTTTATAAGGTGATGTGCTCAATTGGAACAGGTTATAATTCTGATGTCTAAATGAAGTTTACTGACCAATATAATGAACTATTGATATATTGAGTCGGGAGTGATGTTTACGGCCATTTTGTGCAAGTGATCTTGCCAATTTGGCTAATGGGTACATGTACACCAATCATTTATTATTCACTTCGTCTCAAGTTATGTATAACATTGTTAGACTATGGATAAAGTTTAGAAGAAATTAAGAGTTTTAAATTTTGATGTCTAAAATATTTGTATGACTACAAATTATTTTATTAAGGGCAAAGGAAAATTTTATAATAAGTTATTTTTATATAACAAATTAAAGTTAAATTTGGGCCCGGACTTAGCACCGGCCTAGAGTCACTAGTGTGTGTGTATATATATATATATAGCGCAAACTTATGGACTTTTGTAGTTCTCACAAGAATTTTCAATTTTTTTTAAACTTTTTAATTAATTACTTTTAGGTCCTAATCTTATTTATTTAAGTCAAATTTATTTATTTTATTTTCAAGGTCTACTTTTTAAAAGCTATTGAATCTCCTGCCTCATTTTTCATGTTCTTTGGTTTTCTGTTTGGTGCTCGATATCCGCATTTGAGCCCAATTAATCCAGATAATTCGCACTGTATCGCGCCCATTCGGGGGAAGCGCTCCCTCCAAAGATTTTTTCCATATCCATGTTCAAACCCCTAATCCCTAATTAAGGGAGGAGCAGCTCCATCCGCTGCACAAGTTAAATTATGTATTTGTCTTAAAAGTTCATTAACTATGTATAGATCATTTATTTAGAACTAAATAACTTCAGAAAATTAGGATACATAACTTATGAATGTCAAATTCTGGCTCCGCATTTGATTTGAAGTAAATAATTTCATCAAAATGAAAGTTAAAATATTAAAGGAGTGGAATAAAAGTTTTGCTTTCATATATTGAAAATATACTTATATGAAATTTAATTATTACTAATGTAATTACCCACTCGTGGGACTACAATGGGTATATGGTTATTATTGTTGTACACTTGTACTAACACAAATTATATTTCTTTAATTAAAATATTTACTTTTATATATTGAGTTAGCTCGGGCCTCACATAACTAGTGTGTATATATATGGGAAACCGAGATTCTTGAAAATATCCCAAAATAGGTGTTCAAACTAAAATTCTCTTATCTTTCTTTTATTTATTTGTTTATATATATTTATTATTGGAAAATTGACTAATGGAAGTCTGAATCTGAATGATTCAGATATTAAGTCATTAAGTGTATTTGTTTACATTAAGATCTAACTACTTATTTGGTCTGAATAGATCTTAATCATTAAGATCTTGAATAAAGTCTGAATATCATTAAGATGTATTTTGTATGGATAATTTTTACCACCGGCTCTATCCCACCCCCTATACCAACCCCCACCACCCACTTCCCAACCCTACCCCCTCACCACTAACACCACCCTAACCCCACCTACCCACCACCACAGCCCACCCCTACTTACCCACCATCACCCACCACCCGAACAACCCACTTACCACCACCACCTAACCCTTGCCATACCCCCTTCACCTAACCCTTACCATACCCCCACCACCCACCAATGTTAGCCCCAATCACCCTCCTCACCACCACCCACCACCACCCTAACCCCAGACCCGCCACACCACGACCACCCACCTACCTTACCCCCAACCACCCCCTCACCACCACCCACCCCAACTCTAACCGAAGACCCCCCAAACCACCACCACTCACCCCCCACAACCCTCCACCTACAACCCAGCCCCCTAACCCTCCCACCACCACCCACCTACCACCCCTACACCCTGCCTCACTCACCACCACACACTAACCCCACCCACTACTACTACAAAGCATCTCCACCATTACTAGCGAATATAAATATTTCAATTTTTTGTCATATAATATATTTATTTTATTAAAATTTGTTTTTATTTTCTAATATTCTGTTACTTTTTAAATTAAATTATATATTTATTATGTTTTAAAAAATGTTATGCACATTCAGATGTTGAAAAACAAACAGTCTTAATCATTCAGTGTTCAGATTTAGAGTCAACATCTTAATCATTCAGATGTGCATTCAGATTCAGACGTCTTAATCTTAATGAAAACAAATGAGGCCTAACTTTGCTTATGGATTATTCGATTTTTATACAATAAAGGAAAAAGGGCCAAAAATACCCTAAACTATAGAAAAAGGGCCATTTTTACCCTCCGTTTGGAAATGGGGTCAAATATACCTCCGTTAATAAATTGAGTCATATCTACTCGTAAAGACTAACAGACCTCCATGTCATTCTTTAACCCATTTTAAGCTTATTTAATTGGTGATATGGACTGCCTCGTAGGAATAAACCTACTCCACCCTTTTGTTATATGTCTTCTCCTCCATCAAACTACCCTCGTTAATTTTTTGACTCAAAAATGCCCATGTTGCTAATAATTACCCTAACTCGGATGAAAATAGCTAATTTTGCCATTATTCGAAGTAGATTAATTGTATCCTCTGTTCCTATATTTTTGGGGCAAACTTAGCTTTTTTGCTCATTTATAATAAGATTATGTCATTTTGAGCACTTATTTCGAATTTAATTTTTTATTGAAGGTGTAATCGAGAGATTCAAAATTAAAATTTATTTCAATAATTTATTGGACTGAATATCATGATAGAAGTATGAGAGTCAAATACCTAATGTCAGCTGCAACTTAAACGGAAGATAAACATCCTAAGTTACATGGTGTTTTCACTATGTTAAGTTTGTCAAAGTTAATTTGAATTCGTGTTACCTCTTTTATCCTATTTTTATTAGAGATAATAAAGTGGATAAAATAATAGGTCCATTTTGAGTGATTTTTAAAATAAAAAAAAGTTTAGTGACTCTTGTGATATTTAAGTAAAATTGAGTAGTTTCTTATTTCAAAAATTAATTTGATAACTCTAGCATTTATGAAGTATCTCTCCAGATGGATGCCAATGTGAGATTGTATAGATATCTCAAAAATCCGTCTTTCGCTTGTTAAAATGAAAATGAATAATCATGAGGTAAGTTGAATACGAGCTGGAGTAAAATTCTTGCCAAGTAACAATTTTAAAAGAAATATATTTTGTTTCAGATTTTGATTTGATTAGGCCCTAAATTGATAAAGTTCTTTCCGAGGGTGAATTTATGTCATTACGCCCTAGACGTGTTAACCGGTTTGAACCGGACCGGACCGGTAACCGGTTAACAAACCGGCCGGTTTCCGGTTAAAAAACCGGAACCGACCACCGGTTCCGGTTTAAGTTATATGTATACTATATATTATAGGTATATTCTTAGTATATTTTAGTTATTTTTCAAGTATATAATTTTCTAGTTTTTAATTTAAGTAGATGTATATTATAAGTATATTCTTAGTATATTTTAGGTATATTCCTAACTTAATATAAGTAAAAATATGAACACAAGTAAATAGAAGAAAGCTCAATGAGCCATATATTTTATTCATTCTTGGATAACATTTATTTGCAAATTGTAATTTTTTTTAACTTGCAAATAATACATGAGTTGCAAAGAAATAGTAGAATAATAAAATCACCAATTCTCAATCATTTGGTTAATTTCCCCCATATCATATTCGGCCATGGAGATATCTTCAAAGTCTTCCATTTGGTCCGGTCCACTTTCTATCAAATCTTCAATCTCTTCCTCTTCGCCTTCCTCCACTTCTAAGTTTTGGTTGCGTCGCTCCGATCTAATCCAATCGCGAATGCACACTAGTACTTGTAAGCTAAAGCCGGATAATGAGTGTCTATGGTCTCCAATTTGTTGTCTTCCTTGGCTAAATGCATTCTCCGAAGCCACGGTTAATACTTGAACCGTAAGGATATCTCGAGTCATTCTTGAGAGTATCGGATGACTTGCCTTGTATTTCTTCCACCATGCTAAGACGTCCAACTCATCTAGTTCCTTGATATCCACATTTGGCTGCATCAAATAAAAGTGATATTCATCAAAGTTTGCACTACAAAAAGGAGTTGGATGTGAATGTAAAACTTTTAAACCCGACAAGCCTTTTTTGCTATTTTGAGAAGTAGTAGGGCGTGGAGCAACGGGTGTAGCATGTTCTTCCAAATTAGAATAATGAGTAAAAACTTTTTTAAACTCGTCATCAATAGCGAGTTCGGCTTCAGTTAAAGATGGTTGAACTCCCTCTTCAATTTCTAAAAATGTATAAATTTGACCAACCAATGCTTTAGTATAAGACACTTTTAAACAAGGATTTAAAAGAGAACCCAATATAAATAAAGTTGGGATGGGAAAAAAATACTTCTTAAATTTTGTTGTCATATCAAAAATAGCCGCTTGATAACCGGATTTATATTTATACTCTTGTAAAACTCTAGCTATTTCCGTTAAGTAGGCTAAAATTTCGGTTACCGTGGGATAGAATTGTTTAGAAAAAGCAAGAGTTGCATTATAAAAAATTTCTAAGAGTTCAACACATTCAGTAACATCTTCCTAATGCGTAAAATTTAACCAATTATCACTATTAATATTATATTTGTTGTGAACTTGTTGTATGGGAATCCTATACTCATATGCTTGTTGTAGCATAATGTAAGTATAGTTTCACCTAGTCTCAATTTCTACTTGAATTTTTCTAGGTCTAAGGTTATTTTTCACACAATAATTCTTAAAATCTCTAAGTCTTCCCCTATTAGCATTACAAAAAAGAAACGCAACCGCCTCTCTAACTTTTTGAATAAAATCGTCAAAACGCACAAGATCATCTTTAACAAATAGGTTTAAAATGTGACAACTACATCTTACATGAAAAATATTTTTAGCGGAGGGTTTAATTCTCTTTTTAAAAGACCAATCGCCTTTGTATTATTAGAAGCATTATCTAAAGCAATACAAAGTGTTTTTCTATAAATGTTAAAAAATCTCATAATAGTAGACATTGAATCCGCTAAAAAATTTCCATTGTGACGACCTTTTCCTTCATCATATAAAAAAGATATAATTCTTTTTTGCATAACCAATTGTCATCAACCCAATGACATGTAATAGCAAAAAAATTTAACTTGTTAAGACTAAGACCTAAATCAGTGGTAAGAGAAATATTACAATTTAAAAAATTAAATACATGGCGCAAATAAAATCTATATTTTTTATACAAATCTATAACATTCGCTCTAAAAGTACATCTAGGAATATCCTCAAATAACGGATTATAACAACGTTGAATGTAAGTAACAAACCCCAAACCCGAAGGAAAGGAAAATGGTAAACAATCATAACCCACCATTTTAGCTATTTCTACACGCTCTTTTTTCTTGTCATATTTAAATTTTTTACCAGTTCATGGGTCTATGGGTCTATCGTCATTTGAATACCCCTACATTTAAACCCGTTTGCTCTCCCCAAACATCCATATGTTTCTTTCTCATATGAGCATTTAGTGTACCCGTTCCACCATCCTTACTAGTTTCTTGCTTAAAAGTAAATACTTGTTCACATAGGGTACATTTAGCTGTTTGGCTTTCCCTATCCTTAGTCATAAATTTCCAAATTTTAGCGGTTGGCTTACGAGTTCTAGGCTGTTTGTCTTGTGTATGTGATTGTGCAGGACATGTATCTCCTATGGGATTTTCGGGAGCTTGTGTTTCATCATCATCATCATCAATTTCATTAAAAGTGTCGGTACAATGTTGTTGCATTGCCTCATGACCTAAAAGTGGATTATTTCCACCAACATCAATACCTAAATTAGGTGTTTCTTCCACGAATATTTCCTCATTAAGCCCACGCCTAAC
The DNA here is from genome assembly GCF_019175385.1 of Lycium barbarum. Taxonomy (NCBI): domain Eukaryota; kingdom Viridiplantae; phylum Streptophyta; class Magnoliopsida; order Solanales; family Solanaceae; genus Lycium; species Lycium barbarum. The sequence goes on along the minus strand of NC_083345.1, from coordinate 26,711,835 downwards.
AATACCACTACTATCGGCACCACGTCTAAATCTCTTCGCCGTTATTAAATAGAATTAATTTAAATCACACTCAAATAAATTACAAGAAAATAAATTGCAACAAATTAAATTGCGAAAAATAAAGATAGAGTTGGAACGAAGGTACCAAATTGCCAGACTAATTTCCAACAAAGTGAAGGCGGCTAGAATTGCAAATCCACCAAAGCTACTTCGGATTGTTGCAAAATCACCAACTCCACCAACAATATTATAATTGCAAAATTAATAATTGAAACTATAATAATTATTTGAGAGAAATTTAAAGTGGCTAATTGTTGCAAAGTAACTATAATTGAGAGATTGAGATTTGAGAGAAAGAGAAGAGTGAATTGGTGTGGATTAAAATGGAAATGGAGAGGGATTTATATAGGGGCGGGGGATGGGTTAAAATGTTTTAAAAAAAAAGTTTGGGGGGTTGGGGGGGGGGGGAATGGGTTTGGGACCGTTTGGCAACGGCCATTTTTGCAAACGGTCCATTGGGCTGCCCCAACGGCTCTATTTAATTCTTTTTTTAATTCCACCGGTTTTACCGGACCGATATATAATAAACAGTTAACCGAAATTCCGGTTTTACCGGTCCGGTTACCGGTTTGAACCGGTTAACCCGAACCGGTTGACGGGTTTATTACGCCCTGGCAAAAAATCTTTGCTGAAGCTCTTTTGGTATATGTACATTGTAAATGTAAAGGCTAATAACGCATAGAAACAAGAATATATTAATTCAGAATTTGATTTGATGACTTAAAACTCTAGTCTTATAAAGAAGATAAGAAAAGAGAGAAAAGGTCTGAGTACTCCGTAATAATAAGAAATGACCTGAATTTCTTTAAACAATACAAAACTGAATTTGTTGATTAATTATCAAAAAAGTGAACAGCTCCCAAGTCTCTCTAGGCACATACAGTTTTTGTTAAAATAATTACATTGTTTTAGACGGGGTATAGACAACTTCATCTTTCTTTCTCCAAATCACTAGTTGTGTTTAGCGTTGTAACTTCTAATGCATCTCAAATCGAAGGAGGTGTCGAAAGAGGGGAAAGAAAAATACTCAAAAGACTTCAATTGAAGAGTCGGCAGATACAACATCAAAATAAGTACTTAAATTGATTATAGTATCACATAATACACAACAATTTAAAGGAGCTAATTAATTAAGCTTAAAGGGACAATCCAGATTCTTCATCCTCATCAAGGCCAGAAGTGTAAACAGTGTAGAGAGACCAAATCAAACCAAAGACACCAAAAAGGATCCAACCAAGAAGGTTGTTGCTAAGCCCAAATGGAAGCCCAGTTCCTTCAGTGCTCATTCTTTCATCCACAAGAGCCATTGCTGCTGGGTTTGACATGCTTGCTGCTACTGCTGCTGCCATCAATGATTCTCCCATTCCCAACTTTGATTCTGCCTTTGGCTTTCCCTCCATTGAGCATCTCACCTTTCCAACCTTGCTCATCGATGGCAATCCTGAATAATAAGCACACGCAGATTCAGTATTTAAACTTGATGGGTTTAAAGTTCTGAGTACTTCCAAAATATAAGTTCAATAGTTATACTAATTTTTAGGGGATGGCTACGTTTTTGGGCCGTTTGAAAAAATAGCAGCCGACAAATGTATATATTTTGTATATTAAGAATAAATATACATATAATATACATATTATATACACCAATATACGTATAATATACATTAATGTGTATGTTTTGTATATTTTGACTAGCGCATAACTATGGTGTATGTTAAAATGAAGGTTTCAAATGAATTGATGTTCTAGGTCCGTCTCTGATAAGAAGAACACACATGCTCATGGACCTTGGAACTAAATTTATGTCCAAAAGCTAACTTATGAGGTGATATTGTCCAATACTATATACATAAAAGACTAATAATACCTTTCCAAATGATGTGTGAACTCAAAATTGTTCTCTAACCTAACCAATGAATGATAGACATGCTTAGGAACGAATTTACTTTCAGTAATCGAATTAGATCGATATGCTTTCAACTTTTTAAGATTGAGAATTAATGTGACGAACTAATGCTACAATTTATGCATATTTCAGTATAACTGCTGTTAACGTTATCATATTTGTGGCTTACATTATTTAGTTAAACACGAACACAGGGCAGTTTGAACATGAAAAAGTATTCAGTGTTTGAAAACAATTGATCTGTTTTATTCAGTATTTGAAAACAATTCATTAGATCAAACTAGAAATTAACATACCAAGAACAGACGAGGGGCGGGATACAGATCCCTTTTGCACGAGGGCGGCACGTGCCACTGAAGAAGTTGTGGTGCAAGCGCTGATGGTGGCCATTTCTATGTTAATTGAGAGAATGATCAGAGCTTGGAAGGACACACTCTTGACAAATAAGAAAGGCTATCAGTTTAGTTTATTCATACACACATATTGGAAGGAAATATAGAAAATTAATAATCTCTAGTTGAAAAAGCATAACCACACCCAACATGGATTATTTGGATTGCTCCTTATCTCTTGTGTTCCAATTATATTCAGCCATGTGTCGTGTCATCTAAAAGTGACCACTATTTAATTTGTTTATGAAGCGGACCAACGAGCTAGATCCACTCAAAACAGATGTAATTCACCAATAGTAATAAAGGTTTCGTTGCCAGTTATTAGTATCAGTCTTTCTTTTTCATTTGATAGGTGAAAGATAAATCACATTGTCGTTTTATGGAAGAAAAAATACAACTCCAAATATATCCAAAAATTCACGTCCACTACCACTGGATGGAGCTAAGATTTTTATTGATTAACAACTGTTGCTCAATCACTAATTAATATTATTGTTAGGGAATTATGTGGTCTCAATGTCCATTTCGTTAAATTTTATAGACTTTATGATCGTTTACCATAAGTAACTCGAACCATATAAGTTAAAATATTAGTAGTAGTTGTTTATTTCCCCTCAGCATTATAGAGAAAAAATACTTCCTCAATGGCAAGCTAGGAAGAATCAACAAAATACAAGCCTACCTTCAGTACTGCACTTGTCATTTGCTAATGATAGAAATTAGTAACAAGAACAAGAATCGTGTACCTGTTAACAACAGCGGAAAATTCAAAGAATTTTTGTTGAAGATTTGCTCCAAGCCAATTTTACTTCACCATTGCTCCAAGCCAATTCTACTTCACCAGAAAATAGAACACTGATATCCAAAAATTAAATGCCCTTTTTGTTTTGTGTGTGTATTCTTTTAAAAACACCAGATAAATGTTTTTTCTATTGCCAAGAAGAAAGCGTTCTGGTTTCTTTTAAAGCAAAAAGAGGAGAAGCGGTTTCTGAGAAAAAATTGTTCCCACAATTCCACGTTGTTAACGTTTAGAGTAATAGTAACCTCTTTGTAGGAAACTGCTCATTATTATCCTACTAACCGGATCGGGTCAACCCACATGGAGCGACCCGAAGCCCAACCCATTATCCAATAGCCAATGCCCTGATTATCTAAAGAAAATAGTAGTAACAGTTGAGCGTTCAACATTTACATCACACAAGCATCATAGACGAAGAGTTAAAAAGTCACTTATCTTTGTTTTATAACCAAAAAGTCACTCGATTATTAACATTTCACCTAGAAACCCATCCAATGATTTTTTCCATTGAATTTTGCTGACATGAAATTTTTATTTTAAGCCAATTTTTTTTGAAAATGAAAAGCTACCCATTTTATTTAGGGGAAATTTCATAAAAGTACAACTTAGAATAGTATATTATATTTACATAGCCAAATTAAAAAATTACAATCTTGTAGCCTTACAAAATATAGCCCAAATGCCCAAAACTCAGATTTGTTCAGCAAATCTACACATTTCGCCATCTCTGTCCAAAGTTTCTTTCTGTCCCATTTCACCTACGCTCATACCAGTAATTTGATGATTTTTTTCTTATTTTCATTTTTTCATTCCTAAATTAGATCGCTTTTTTGTTTCATTATATTTATTTTTCATACTTATTTGTTCTGAAATTCACTAAAAGTTAAAAAATACTATTTTCTTGAGCTTAAAAAACTCATATGCATTCTTATACACAATTATAAACTAAATGTAGCATAGATACACTCTTATATACTGTTGTATATATACAATTATATAATATTATACAAAGTTATACATAATTATACGTACTTATACATAATTATACAAATTTAGACACCTGTATATATATGTTTAACCAATGTATCTACATTGTATATGTGTGTATAAACATGAATTATTCACATTTATGCTAGAAAACACTTGTTATCCACCATTAAATCTCCATTTCAGTTATCCACCGTTAAATCTTCATTTCAGTACCAAATTCATCGCACCCAAGAAGAAGAAGAATAAGAAGAAAGATGTCATAAATCCACATATGGTTTCCAATTTAAATCTCAGATCTGAAAGTTCATCGAAAAATAGTGATGAATTTGACAAAAACAGATTCTCCGATGATGTCACTCCTTTTTTCCCCCTGCCAGCGATGGATCTGGCTGGGAAACGTTTCTCTGGTGATGTTTCTCTTTTCATTCAGATCTGTCGTTCGAATCTGATTAAGAATGTGACGTTAACTTATTATGAGTATGAAGATGAACTTGGGCCAGATCTGACTGTTTGAATCTGATTAGGAATGAGACATTAGAGAGGGGAAGAGAGAGAAAGTGGAGAGAGAGAAATTAGTCTTGACAATGACACAAATATAGGCCTCTTCGGGTAATAAATAAAATATGGGCTAAAACGGGTAATAATTTTACACAAGTAGGCATACATTGTTATTTTCCCTAACAATCCACTCCACTTGACCTAACCTACTAAAACTATATGGGTCAAATATATGTAGTATATGATCTTTTTGTTTTAGTCTCATCTCTCTATATCATTCTTCTCTCTCAGAAAAAATTACCACGAGGAAGCAGAAATTTCACGCCCCGAGCTTAGGTCTGGACGTAACACGACACTCAGTGCCTTACTGCATGTGACCAAGCGAACCACATCACTTGTTGAATTAACATGGGACATGTACTGATGCAGAAAATAAGTTAAATCATGAATAGCCTGAATAAAACATGTGACATCATAATAATACTGAAAAATATTGTTTTAATCATGACTCATAACTGAATACTGAACATGACACACTGACTAGTCTATGAACCTCTGACATGAGTCTGAAATATTGAACTGGTGCTCGGACAAGGCCCAGCGTACCTGACTGTCTAACATGGCATAACTGCTGAAAGTAAAGACTATGCCCCAAAGTAAATGGGGCTCACCAATAGTTGATACGAGAAGTCCTAGTAAGCAGATCCGTCGTCCTGTAAATCGATGCTTGCATCGTAAAATGCAGGCCCCGGGCAAAAAGGACGTAAGTGCATTTGAATTGTACTTGTATGTAAATAAATTGAAAGAAAGAGCTGTAAGTGGGGCGCTCAGGGAATGGTCAGCTCAAATTAATAACATGGATACATGAAATAATCTGAAACTATAACTGGATACTGTAAAGTTGTAACTGTAACTGAAACCTGGACATGCTATGATCAAGTTATAACAGGAGTAAACATTTTTAAGTAGATATGTGTGTCTGTGTGTGTGTAGGAGAGCATTAGTAAAACCGACATATAAACCACCATATGATTACGTGGCGTCTGGCTTCTGACCCGACCAGCTGAGCCATCTCATACGTTGCCCGGGTATGAGATATGAATAGATCCAGTCAATAAAATCCCATAACGGTAACATGAAGGAATCGTCCTAACTGGGCGGATCGATCCTTATCCTACGTTGGCATGCGTAGTTTCAGGATATCTGAGCCTTCTCGGTAATCTGTGCAACTCCCAAAAACATGCATGAACATGAATATGGTGACATCTGAGTCCATGATTTTTACAAAAGGACCGGTAAGCATGACTTGTAAACATGGCTTGTAAACATGAATTGTAAACATGACTTGTAAGTATAATATTACATGTATATAGATATATAACTTGTGTAAAGCATGAACACATGTAAGATTCATGGAGTAGAGTAATATTGATTTATGACTTGTAATTGAGAACCCATGAATTCAAAACAAGAGTATTCGTGGATTACAGAGGTAATAGAAATGATATTCATGAATACAAATAACGGAAACATAATGTTATATCCCGTATTTTTGCATATTCGGGAAATTTGAAATAATGTTGGCTTGTAAGAAATAAGGCTATATTTTGATTGTAGAAAATATATATGTTGTTTATGAAAAGTATTGAAGTGGAAATGTAGAGGAAGGCCAAGGGAAAAATTGGGAACTTTGGAAATTAGTTTCGGGAATTACAAAATTAGCCACAAGTAATTGGGCTTGAAAAAAAAATTGTAATAGAGGGCCCAAGAGGGGTGGCCGGCCAAGGCCATGGCCCAAGGCCCATATGAACTAATTTTTCCATGTGCTTAATATGACTTAAGAGTCATATATTGACCATAGCCATTAGAACTTTCAAGAAAGAAAACAAAAGAAGAGGAGAGCATCAAAAGAGGAGTAATTTCGGCTAGGAGAGGAGAAAAAGAAGACCAACAAATCTTGTTCAAAAAATTGTTTCTTCATGTATTACTACTAATTTGAAGGCCCTCTTCAACATGGTATGATTGTTGGAAGGAAAGAATCACTCTTTGGTGCAAAATACCAACCCTAGCTAAGTGAAGAAGATTGGAGAAAAAGGTAAGAATCAATTCCTTTTTATTATGTTATGAAGGTTTGTTTGTGTTGTAGTGTATGGAAATGAGTAGAAACTATAGAAATATAGAAGTTTGCAAAGTGGGTATGTATGTATATATGTGGCCGTGTATGTGCATGGTTGTGTAGTTAAGATGTGTTGAATTTTGTGTTGTATTCTAGTTGAGGTGATGATGGGATTCATATTGGAAATGAAAGTTGAATGAATTTGGTGGAAGTTGGAAATATAGGGTATGGCCGTGTGGTACATTGAAGTTGGAATGAAAATGGATTAATGTTGTTTAATATGTTAGTTGTGTTGTTGTGATCCTTGCAATGTAAGTGAAGGCAAAATGGTTTAAGTTGGCATTAAAATGGAATGTAGAAGAATAGGTCATCTTAGTATAATTTCATGATATTATGGAAATGAAGTCGTTAAGGTGCAAGTTGGGATGGTTGTAGATGAAATTAGAAGATGGAAACATGTTATGAATAAGTATGTTAAAGATTAGAAGTTTTGGATGAATTATGGCTTTGGTGAAAAATTTGTATATTTCGTATACCTTGTGAATATATATTGTATAAATGATATGAAATGCTTCCGAATTATATTGTAATGATCTTGATTAGTAATGAATATGATCATGTTGGTATTAATTTGAAAATGCGAAGTCGGAATGAAAGCTATTGCATTATGTTGGAAAGAAGCCTAGTTGTGACATATTGTAATTGATTGTGATTGTTGTTGTTGTTGGTGTTGTTGTTGGGTTGTTGTTGAATTATTTTGGCCGAGTTGAATTCTCGGGGTGTCGTATTTATAGGGGAGGTGCTGCTGAAATTTCGGTAGACAAGTACTAATTCAAGATTGGATGCCAAAAGCCTTATAGTAACATTTGGTAAATGTGACCATTTGTAGGTTTCGGACGAAACGAGGTTTGAGGTTTGGCGAGCGTAAAAGGAAAGAAAGGTATGTAAAGCTCCACCTTTCCTTCTCTTGGCATGTCCTAGATGTATTAGGTTTGAATTTGGACCTCGGGGACCACTCCACTCTTCGGAATCCGCGCCTAAATTTCTCGCTTTTCCATTTAGTGGAATTGAACTAATGATGTTGCAAATGGCTAGGAAAATTTTCTAAATACCTAGAACTTGTGTAAATTAAATCCGACTACCTTAAAAACTCTCGTAAGCGACTCCATAAAGTCTATTACACATAGTTTGTGTCCGCCACCTCGGCTGGCCCGAGGTGGGCCCACTATTTCCGATTCCACCCTTATTGCAATTTGTAACTTGACTTCAAGCGATTTTAAAGGAAACGTCTTAAATACTAAGGATACTTATTCTAAATACTTTATTGAGTCTCTGTAAAAGTATGAAATTTTGTGTTGCAATCAGTTTCCCACTATTCCGGCGTTGCCTCTTGTTGTACGGTTGCCTTATTTTCGAATAATATAAAATGAAACGTTTCAACTATCTTTCTAACTACTAAAGGAAAATTGTTTTAATGATTCCCTTGAGTCTTGTAAACTATTTTGGAATGTGAAAACGACCCAAGGAGGATTATTTTCCCGTAACTCATTATGATATCCAACATACGCTTACTATGATCCAGTCCGACTACATCATTACGATTTGACACTCGAAATGCCCTTTTTGATATAAGTACTTCGATATAAGCATTCCGACATAAGTATGCGGATACAAGTATTCTGTTTGAGTAATTTGTTACGAATGTTCTGATAGTACGTCTGATTATTCGGATGAGTCTTATAATATATTTTGATATGCAAAAAAATAATTCCAGAGGTTTTATTTCGACACAATCTATCGTGCTATCCAAAAGGTATACGTACATTATAACTACCGTTCGATTCCTTCGAACTGATCTATCGTATGGATTTGCTTTGAAATGTCCGTAACTTTCACATACTAACTCCGATACGAGTAATTGGACATAAGTATTCTGATATGAGTATTTCGACACAAGTATTTTGACATAAATGTTCTGATATAAGCATTCTGTTTAAATAACCTGCTATGAACATTCTGATGGCACGTTCGATCATTCTATCGAGTCTCGATTTATGTGCATTTAGTTACTCACTATTCTGCTCGTGCATGTGCTATGATCTCTTTCACCGGATCCCGGGCCGGTATGTATCGTGCGGATGGGTCGCCGAGTCCCTTGTCGGGGGGCCGGGTCCCATATATGAATTCCGAAGTATGATGTGTCCGGTTCCGGGGTACTGTGGTATATGTCCGTCCCCGGTTACCGTGTATATGTTACGAAGTATGATGTGTCCGGTTCCCCGGCGTGTGATATGTCCCCGGGGTTACCGTGGTTATGATATGATGTGTTATGGGACGGAGATGTTCGGAGATATGAAATCTTCTGAAATATGATATGTTGTGGCGCCAAAGGCAGGAATGGCGACCACGTTCCTGTGCCCTATGCATGACTCTGATATGCGTCATTTATGATTTGAAAGCAAATACTCTGATAATCTGGTAAGCTATTCATTTCCTATATCTCTTCTGATATATGATGTCAGCATTATACTATATGTTTGTGGATCAGGCATTCTGTAACCTCTGAACTACTTCTGACCTATGATATCGGTATACGTGCTCCGTGTCTGAAAAACAAGCATTTTAACATTCTGGGGCCATATTTCTTCTGACATGTGACTTCAGCTTATATAATATGATATTTCGGGCCCGCATTATGTGACATCCGAAATCTGTATACACGATTTGTGATCTGGAAATAGCACTTCGGTAATTTTGGATTATATATTTAATTCTGTACTATTGCCCAGTTATGGTTTTATTTTCTGTACTCCATGCTTTACATACTCGGTACATATTCCGTACTGACCCCCTTTCTTCGGGGGCTGCGTTTTCATGCCGTGCAGGTACAAACGACAGGTTTGCTGATCCGCCCGCTTAGGATCTTATTCTGCTAGTTTGGAGTGCTCTATTATCCAGAGCCTATATTTTGGTGCAAACTTCTGCTATTGTATATATGTATATCATTCAGGGGTACGACGGGGCCCTGTCCCGTCATATGGTTCTGTCGGTCTGTTTAGAGGTCTGTGGACATGTTTGTGGGTTAGGGTCTTTCTGTACGAATGTGTGTATATGTTCTGTTTGGGGCGATCCCATTCGCCGCGGCGGCCGGTCCGCATATGTTTATATGTTGCTTTGTTGGCCGGTGTGGCCTTTGTTGGTATTTTCTGTGCGCAGGGTTATTTTGGATAGTCTGTAAAACAAAGGAAACTCTGCCAAAAATTTTCTGGAAATTACCTAAATTTGAAATATAGCCTTGGCGGCTTCTGCTTTATACTTGAATGCGTTTGATAACATTTGAGATAGCATTGGATAGATGTGTTTGGGTGCCCAGATCAGGTACTAGTCACGGCCTACGGGGTTGGGTCGTGACACATAATTGAGCATGCTAATATAGAATTATTGACATGTATCTAGGGTTTATCATGAACTAAGACATACTTCTAAAACTACGAGAAGACAATGTGTTTCGTGAATTAAACATGGCTTGGGGAAGAACAATGATGTTCCCTCACGTGGATAGAAGCCCTACATACCTTAATTTCCTGTTCTTGAGCGTAATACAATGTTTGTCAACCCTTTAAACTTTAATCTATAGCAAATACAAGTCAAAGGAATTCCATATTAGCAATAATATCAATGCTTTGGTCATCTAAGCATTTTATCAAATAATTGGTGGGCATAAAGCTCCACAACTCTCATCAATGGTGTTTCTACAACCAACAACCCATTCTCTTGCTCCTAGATGATTCTACAATCTCATATTGCTATAATCAATATCATTATTCATCACTCATAAGATAAACAACACCATTAATCAATAATCAACAATCAACAGCCCAAAGCTATAACCGTTCATGCTTTTCTATCAAACGTATCAACTCATATCTCATGAACTTATAGTCTGTAGTCATCAATGTTACGGTTCGCATTTCGCGGGCGGAGTTAGTGCTCAGAAAGCTACTATGAACTTGTTGGTGCTCTTTCGGACTGTGTTTTAAAAGAGTCGCCACTAAATTTTAGGAAAATAGGAAAACCAGTTTTGAAGGGTTTATTCATATATAGTGAAAAAACCTTCGTAATCCAAAGTTCAGGTAAGAGTTCTGGTGATCCCCTAGGGAAGGTGTTAGACACCCTAGTATTAAGGATCCGTACTATACGGTTGACCTTCGAATTCCAATGTATGAGTATTTGCTTGAACTGTTTATTTAGTGTTTATTCCCGCATTTATAAAATCTGTCATTTGCATATCATTTTTTTTGGAAAGAATTGAATATATCCCCTTTACATATAGGGTATTTAGGTTCGGATTTATACTATCCGAATGCAAGTAATTTCCTTTTATGTATACGGATAATGTATCAAAAATCGTTTTGATTTATATATTTGATTTAGTTCATGCTTGGTCTCATACTTGGCTCGGGTCAGTCTGTTTAATACGTTTAGAACACCTTATAAAAACTTTGTATTTACGTATATTTTGTATCTACAAACACTTGTATTTGTAAAATAGTTCCATTTATTATCTGATTCATAGACAAAAATATAGGGTTTATTTAAATTTTAAGAGCAACACAATTTTTAACAAAAGGGATTTTCGTTTTTCTGGACTCAGCCCAATTTTCAGTTATTGTTTTGAAATCCAATTGGGCTTGGCCCATTTCCATCTCAAATATTTGAAAGCACGGTATGTGATTTTTCTGCCCAAAACTCATAAATCTTTTCTTTGTTATTTAGGGCTTGGCCCAAGACATTCATTCTCATTTTTGGGATTCAATGCTTAGTTTAAAATTTTACAATGACTCACTTTTGTCTACAAAAATCTGATCTTTAAAATTGTTAAGGTGTTCAAAATCTGGGAATTCTATTTTATTCATCCGTTTTTAACTTGTGTGAAGAAATAACTTTTTCCCATTTTTAACTTGAAAATCTATGTATACTAAGCGGGTTTTTGAAAATTTGTTTTGGGGACCTAAAGTCGACTAAACGGCATAAGTACCGTTGTACTAAGACTGCCAGTTCATACATAAGGATTCCAATAAATGTTTATGAGTTTTTACGAAGAATTTCAAATACAACAAATTTTACAAATGAAAGAAAAGATAAACAAATTAAAAGAGAAGGGAAGACTAGGGGCGTACCAAGCCCTTAGTTGGCCATTTTCACCCATGGCTGGGCCTTTTACACGCTTATATAATATTAGCTTCCATTTTTCCTTTTCTCGGACTCGATAATCCATTTTCACCTTTAGCTGGTTGGACTCGGCCCGACTGGCCATGCAGTAGAGAGAGGAAAAAGAAGAGGGACCCGATTAGTTTTTGATTTACTGCACTTATCACATTCATAAATATACACTAACATACATACATATAGTTTACAAATAAAACAGCACATATATACGCACATATGTGTTACTGGGCTTTAGTGGCCCAATATCAGATATAAGGGGAAAGCACCTGAACACCTCCAATTTCTACTTATTCTCGGTTGTGAGATTGAATTGGGCTAAGCCCATCTATTTCAAATAAAACCAGTTTGAGAACTAAGCTTAATGGGGCCCTTTTTCACTCTATTAAGGCATATATCCTATGTATATTTTGGCTTATTCTCACACAGTGTACTGAGGGCATATACATGACTTGTATGTTGAATGTATACCTGCTTCTTTCTAAGGACCTAATGTATACTTCTTGTATATTTAGCCTTAGACAAGTCCTGGAGCTCGTTTTTCAATCCAGTTAACCAAGTCATTATCCTTAACTTATACGCAAGATGATTCTTACCTCACACAAAGATTACACTTAGATATAGGCTAATTAAACAAACCCCCCCAAAACCAGATAAGTCATACAATATTATATTGGCATCAGTACTAAAATTCTAGCATGCTTACATAGTTGCAGATTCATTTAGACACAAGGACTGCTTCACAGTTCTAGATAATGCAAGTATGGAAAGAATATGTATTTCATGCAATGTAGCAAACACAGTATGGGAAGCCATGAGAAGCAGTTAACATGCTGATCAGAAATGAGGCACACTAGTTATAAGACTCATGGCATAAGCCAACAGGAATTATACAGGCAGAACTAGAACCTTTATGAGTTTGGATTATCATATGCAGTAGTATACAGAGAAAGCAGTTGCAGTTTGGACAAGCAAACATGATGTAGGCAAAACAAGTTAGAGGCAGGTCTAAGTACATGAAGATGGTATAAGATTGCATCTTTTAAATTCCAGTTAAGTTTAACATAGATACAACAATATGTGACAAGAGTATACATGATTCCTACACAAATGTAACTCAAGAGAAAATGAAGAAAACACAAAGAAAAAACAAACAAGCTTCTTGGACAGAATCTTTAAGGAAAGGATCCATATGGGCCTAGTGATCTCTAGTGATTCAGTTTTATGAACTCAAGATTTATATCTACTCTTTGTTTAACTTAAGTTTTTCCTTTACACATGAGGCTAATCAATTTTACATGATCAAGCAACAGATCTGTAAGCAACAACAGTCAGTGTAATAGCTCACACAGAGATTCAATTTAACAGATTAACTATTTCATAGTGAGAGTAGGGGTGGAACATTCTCACAAGGAAATAAGCTTCAAGAGGGAATAAATAAGAATCATGGGGAGGGATTTGCCATACTGATTCAACAACAGAATGCAAAGTCATTTAGCCTATGGTTGGTATAGGGAAGCATAGCACAAGACAATACAACATTGGAACTAATCAAATGTTCAGAAACAGGACATAATTTGAACAAGTAGATGTAGTATTAGCAGAGACAAAATCATAGACATGCTTAAGTTCTCATAAATGACATAGGGATGGTCTTTGAGACATAGTCAAGTTGAGTGAATAGAGGAAAATGTATGAACAAATATTCAAAACTCATGGCATGCTAAAATTCTGATAAAGTGCAAAAGAAAAGGAATAACAAACATGTTTTCAAGTTTAGGCAGGATCTCAGAATAGAAATAAACAACATGAGGCATTCAAGAGACTTTCATGGTCTTTTAGTCACCCAGACAAGCTGACTCCCCTCTCTATTTCAAACTTTTTGGTAAACTGGTAAAGTTTAAGGAAATGCATGCACTCTTATGGCAGAGATTCCCCCCATGGATTCATAGAATGTGCCATGACACCCTTCATTTGGGAGGAAAGTATTATGAGCCAAGCTGGGCTTGACCCTTCCCTACCCTCTCTCTGAGGTGTCTTTAAAAAGGCCATTCTATGGCAAGTGGTTCATAAACTTCTTGAGAATACTCACAACATCCTTAAACAGCACTGTTGGACCAACTCTAGCTAGCACTTACTCATCATTTGACACATAATCAAAGTTCAGTTGTTTCATCCTACAATTCTAAACAAAATATGACTTCAAAAGCATTGGCATTATAGAGATAATTCTTGTTAAACAAAGTATACCTTTCTCTTCCCTTTTCAAGTTATAGAACAATGCATAATAAGGTCTAAAGATAACAGTTCAAGTCTAAGAATAAGAACTCCTATCAATCCCATCTTAACTAGAGTTTTCTTTCGCTGGATTCAAACCATGACCTTGACAACAACATAGGCAACTTTTCATAAAGGATTTTAATAAATTGAAATACCAATTTATCATTTTTTTTAGTTCATCTCACTATTCTATCTCTCAGAATTTAGGAACTATTCTTCATGGCACAGTTAAGGCAAGGTAGAGGTCCCTAGTTTTAGGTTTACATCAAATGAAAGACAACTTGAATCAATTCTTCTCTCTATGAGAATTACACACAATAATTTCTAGATCAAGCAAGTCTTCACATCACACTCAGTCTTACTAATCCAAAAAAAGAAAGCACATGGAAGGGCCATCCAAGCTTAAGCAAGTTGATTCTTGATACAGGGCTAGCTAATTATAGTTCACATGGATTATTCTACTCCTAATCAGTGAGTGTAAGCAATTCAAGTTAATGATTAGACAATGTTTTCACATTAGAACTGAACTAACAACAGATGCCATTTATACTTCAACCATTATATGTTTTTTTTTAAATGATAAATGAGTCCAGGTCTATTCTTAACAAGTATAAATAAATCCTGAATCTTCACCCCAAATATTACCCTTCTGAACCTAAAGCTCACTCTAACCCTTCTCCCATTTTTCTCCTAACCTAGTCTTACTCAAACAAATAATCAGGACAAAAGATGAGTGATTACATTGATGGACTTGAACTAAATAGAGTTAACCCTCAAGCATAGTTTGTGTAGCATTATTGATTAATCATCTTCACATGTTTATCACAGGTAGCCCCAGGCAGACACCCCATCATAAAGATATCAAGTCAAATTAAGCATGATCATATTATTAATTTCTACCAATCGTTACTTAACTAATAAGGAAGATTACAGGAGGATGATCACTAAACAACTTCAAACTAAGCATAACTTAATAATACTCAGCAGCCAGGCTAATCGGGGGAAACTTAAAGGAAACAAACATTAAGATAGATTAACTAAACATAGCAATACCCAAACCAGACAGATCACTACTTAAACTCACACAAGCAGAGAAAAAGAAACAAGAAAGCAATAACAAGATAAAATGTTACCTTTTGTGTGTGTAGCCGTATCAAGAGTTGAATTTGGAGCCTTAGTGCTTCCAATCACAGAACTCAGCCACAAAACAAAAGTAAATAAAATTTTAGAACTGGGAGACTCAAACTTTTTAAGGGTTTAAGCCTAAAATTATACTAGCAAGCTTAAATTTCGAGTTATTACTCAATATTCAAGCTTTTTCTGGTTGTGAAAACTTATGAAATGATGAGGGTTGGGGTTCTATTTATAGAACCCCAAAATTCATTCAAAGACTTAAACCACTGATGTGATACAAAGCAAATTTTCATATGCAAAACGTAATACTATGAATTTAATGGCTAGGATTCACAGAGGAGAAACGTACGCGGTTGGATCAAAGCCACTAGGAGGCTAAATTTGCAAAAATGACCCCAGTTGTCTTAAACCATGGATTGATTAATTCAATCGTGGTCATAACTAAAACAATTAAATAATAAAAATCAATTTGCAATAATGGCCCTCTAATTGACTAATTATCCTAATTAAATACTAGAAACAATTATGCCTAATTTTAACAAATTATGCCAACACACAAAATTAAGGATTGAGGGGCAAAATGGTCAATTCTTTTAATTAGTCAAATTCTTTGGATTAAAGAGAATAATATATTTGCTAATTTTACTTTTGACAATTTAAACAGTTAAATAGATGATTATTTAAGGGAAAATACATAAACCCCCCCCCCCCCCCAACGTATACTCGAATTAATTATGACGCACCCTAATCTTTGCGAACGACCTATTACCCCCCTGGCCTTATTTTTTCTGTATTTTTATACCATTTTTTGACTGACGTGGCAAAAAAAAAATTGAAGCCCAACCCAGTTGCACACTCTCGGCCACATTGGTGCCACGTCACTGCCATTTTTCTTTTTTCTTTTTCATTTGATTTTTCTTTTATTAATTATATTTTCACTAATTAGCCTCTAATTAACCATTAAACCATTAATTTTGTCTTCTTCATCACTAAACCCTTCTTCTTCTTCTTCTTCGTCTTCTTCTTCTTCTTCTTCTTCTTCTTCTTCTTCTTCTTCTTCTTCTTCTTCTTCTTCTTCTTCTTCTTCTTCATTTCAAGAAATGCAATAACCCATTTTCTTCCTCCATTAGCACACACACATTCAACCCATTTTCTTCCTCCATTTACACACACACATTCAACCCATTTTCTTCCTCCATTTACACACACACATTCAACCCATTTTCTTCCTCTATTAACAACACACATTCAACCCATTTTCTTCCTCCATTAACACACACACATTCAACCCATTTTCTTCCTCCATTAACGCACACATTCAATTTAATCATCAATCATACAAAGCTTATTTTCAAGAAACATTCAACCATTTTCTTCAACCCATTTTTTTCCTCCATTAAAACCCATTTTCTTCCTCCATTAACACACACACATTCAACCCATTTTTTGCCTCCATTAACACACACATTCATTTGAAGGCAAATCAAACACCAAAATATCTCCTCCACCGAAATGGCATTATGTTTTAATGGGTCAGACCCATTTTCATATTGGTGTTGTTGCTGCTGCTGCTGCGGTGTGGCGGCGGCGGTGATTGAGGAGAAAGAAGAAGAAAGAGAAAAAGGAGTAAGAAGAAGAAAGAGAAAAATAAATTGCATTTAACAATTGAAATGTGGAAGAAAGGGAGGGTGGGGGTGGGTGAGAGGATAAAATATAAATAAATTTTTATTAAAATATAAGAAATATTTTTACTGCTTTCACTCGCCATAGGTTTTTTTTTGCCACGTTAGTCGAAAATGGTACAAAAATACAAAAAAAAAAAAAAAGTCCGGGAGGGGGGGGGGTAATAGGTCGACCGCAAAGGTTGGGTGCGTCATAATTAATCCGAGTATACGTTGAGGGGGTTTTTATGTATTTTCCCATTATTTAAAATTGCTTTTCTTTGATTAAATCTAATAAATATTCTATAAATGTCATAAAATGTACCAATTATTTTCTAAATTATTTATAATATTATAGAAATTATTTTACCAATTAAAAGGGGTAGAATATTTACCTAAATAATTTTATAAAATCATTTTGACCTCTAAAAATGCATGGTTCACTTTTTTTTTCATCTAAGGATTCTGAGTAATTAAAAATAATTACGGGAGGTCAAAAATTAGGTGTCAACAATCAATATAAAACTATAATCAATTAAAGGAAGAATGTGTTACCTTTTTGATGATCAATTCTCTTTAATTAGGATTCTAGGGTTCTTTCCTCCAAAACGAAGTCTCAATCGATTATATATGGATTTGAATGGTTTATCCATGTTAATAAGGTGTTGGAGAATTGAAATTAACTTAGAATCATCATTAGAACTTACCTTGGATGATGAAGGGACCTTGGAGGAAGTTGGGCTCTTGAGAGCTTCCCTTTCTAGAGCAAATTTTCGTATTTGGGGTGTAGGGAACGAAGTAGGGCTTTTAAAATGACTTACCCGGTGCGCGGTCACGCAACTGGAAGCCCAAAAACTCAACTGACCGTGCAGCAAGGGCAGTAACACTGCCTCTGGTGCGCGGTCGCGCACCTGAAGGAGTCTTCGAGCAGCTGGTCGCGCAGCCTGTGCACTGTCTAGTAAAACGCTCATAACTTTTTTCACAGAGATCCTTTCGGGCACCATCATATATGGATGAAAAACTATTTCAAAGGGCTACAACTTTCATGTTTTAAGTTTTCTCAAATTCTCAATGAATTTTCACGAAATCGAGATGGAAGGCAGACCTGTCGTAAACTTAGCTGATTCTATCAAATCTTAAGCACCTCACTATTCATCTTGATTTCAAAACAACTATTTTCACCCAAACTCATCTCTATAGGACTCCACATGTCTAAAATGTCACATTAATACTCATTTAACACCCTCACACCTAATCCGACTTTACGGGATGTTACAAGAAATAGTGATTAGGCGACTCGTTAGATTGCATATAAATATCAGAGTTGACAACCTACTTTAGAAATAAATTGATCTGAGTTTCGTGCATAATATAAATCTCTTCGCAAACATGTAAAATAATAACGAATTAGCAAAAAAATTCAGAATCTATGAGTTTTTCTTAAACATATGTGCAAGTTTTCTCAATAAGTACTTGCAAAAAAGTTCGTGGTTTGAGGGGCTTTTCAGAGAAACGTTTTTCCATTCATAGATCTATTACAAAAGCTTAACTTATATACCGACATGTGAAAAGTTTTATATAATCAATTTATTTTAACTAGTAGGAGGTTATTCACTTTAGTTCTAAGTGCCAGGGAAGATTATCGGTGGCTTACATTTTACTTAGTTGTGCAGACATGGCGTATTCATCGTAATTTTAATTTGTGTATATAGGAGAGATGAGTGTAAAATAAAAGGTCCAGCACTATAGATATTTTTGACCCATATAGTTTTAACGGGTTGGGCCAAATGGAGGAAGTCAATAAGATGATTAAAATTGGGTAGCTTTTCATATGATTTGTTGTTGTTTGCAAGGGTGATCTCTCTTCTGTCACATATATGCAAAACTATTTTAATCAATTTAACCTTTTCTCGTCATGTTTTCTCTTGAGCCCAGGGTCTTTCGGAAACAACCTCTCTATCTTCTGAGATGGAGGTAAGGTCTGCGTACACTTTACCCTCCCCAGACCCCACACCGTGAGATTTCACTGAGTATGTTGTTGTTGTATCTATGGCTTCAGGATTACAGGCTAATCTGACTAAAAGCTCAATATACTTTGGAGGTGTGACACAACCGATACAAGATGAGATTCTGAAACTGCTAGGATACCCAAATGGAGTTTTCCTTTTAAGTACCTTGGAGTGCCCATATCCACTAAGAGTATGACACTAATTCAATGACAATCCCTTGATGAGAAAATAGTGGTAAAAATCTCTTCATGGACTATAAAAAAATTATCTTATGTTGGAGGAACTCAATTGGTGCAATCTGTATTAATTGACATACTATACTGGGTACCAACTCTTAATTCATGTTAAGGTACTAAAAAATGTTGTATCATATTGAAGAAGTTATACTTAGTGAGGGACAAATGTTATTCCAAGAAGATTATTAATTGCCTGGGGAAAAATGTATACACCAAAGAGTATTGGTGGCCTGAACTTGATAAACCTCAGCTTGTGGAACAAAGCGACTGCTAAGAACCACTAGGATTTGACACATGAAAATGATAAACTGTGGATAAGATGAATACATTCATACTACATCAAGGGGAAACAATTGGATACTATGGCCATACCAAGGAATGGTAAATCAGAGTCAATTGGTAGTGAAGAATAATAGTAGTGTGATCAGGCAAATATATCTTCAACTTATTGGCAACATGCAAGAATTCCATGGAAATGTTTCATGTTCAGAAATGAGGATAGTGCCAAAGCAAAATTTACTGTATGGTTACACTTTCATGACAATATGCTTACAAGTGATAGACTAGCAAAGTGGGGAATAAATATTGATCCAGTGTGTGTCTTATGTCAGGTACACCATGAAAGTAGAGATCATCTATCTGCTGAATGTGTGTTTGCTAAAGGAAGATGCGACACACTAATGACTTGAATGAAGAAAAGACCATACAGAGCTGAAACATGAACCATACTTTCAATGGGCACTGAGCAATGCTAAGCAAAAGTCACAAGTTGCCTCTGTATTCAAAATGGGGTTTGATGAGACCATTCATGAGATATGGACTGAGAGAAACTTTTATTAGAAGAAAAGCAAGAGTGCCGAAGATATTGCCAGACTGGTAGCATGCACTTGCAATTTCAGAGCTAAAACTGTGAATAGATCAATGTTGCAAAGTCTTCAATTTTGACTTATTTAGTATTGAATAAGTTGGTATTTTTCCAACTTAGCTCTTTTTTAATCTTGGACTTTTGGCTTGTTTGATTGAGAAAATAGTGAATTTAATGTCGGTTACTTCCATTTCATAGGTTTATATGATTGAGAAGTGATTATGACGAAATCAGGTGAAAAACAAGTCAAAAAGAGGTCAAAGTGATGAAAATGAGAAAAGCGGTTAAAAGCGCAAAAAGTGGCTAAAAAGACTGATTTGGAAATCTAAAATTTGAAGGTCATTTTTGTCACTTTTTATTGAGAAAAATTAGGAAGCTACAAAAATAAAACATGGGGCAAATATCTCTCATCTTTGGCCATTTTCACAAGACTGTTGGGAGCTAGGGTTCTTACACCACACTTGGTTGCTGAAGATTTGAAGATTTGGTTGAACAATTTCTTGAACCTTTACTTTTCTTTAATTCCTTGCTTTGTATTGAATATTTAAGTGTGTAGTATTTTATTCTTTCACTAGAATCTTGTTTATGAGAATATTCATTATCAAGTGTTGGATTAAATCTCTTGTTTTGCTTATGTATTGAATGATTTTTATTTCTAATGAAGTGGGTCTTTGTTTCTTTAATTAATCTTGTTCTTTAATGTTTCTTAAGGGATTAGCTAACCCTAGGACCCGCCCATTTACTTCAATTTGAGCTCGAAAGAAGAAAATTGAGATTGGGAAAGATTAATTAACAAGAATTTGGGGCTTTAAACCTCTATAACGACCCGCTAGGTCGTTGTGGGGGTGACTTAGTAAACTAGACCTCCGTTGGGAATTCTGAGGCCGCGGGTGAGTCCGTAGCGTGTCTTTATATATGTGTGCATGTTTGGTTTGCGTCTGTAGGGCCTCAGATTGGTGTTGGGATTTTTGGGTGAAAATCTGGGAGGAAAATCCGAGCTACTAGTAGCGAGTCCGTCGTAGAGGGTAGGGGATCGCCGCCGCAGGGCGGTAAGAGTTAATGAGGTCCGCCATAGCGGGAGGTTTCCTGCTATAGTGAGACCGCTGCAGCGGTCGACGGGAGGCAGAATCAGCATTTTATATTCTTTATTCTGAACCCATTCCCCACGTAACTCCAAAACAGTTTCAAAGAACCCTTGTGGCGGATTTCTAAGGCTAGGGCTAAAATACTCTTGAAAGGTAAGTCTCAACCCTTTACTTTGTTCATTCCATCATCACATTAAGTTCCATGATCAGTTTATGGTTCGTTAATGGTGAATGAAAGGACTAAAGCCCTAGAACTTAAGAACCCTTGAATAATGAATAGGTTAGTGATTTTATTGTTGTTTATTCATCTAAGGTTATATATTATCTTTTCCTAGGGTGGGAATTCAAGTTCTAATGGATGGGAATGATGTGTTGAGACTTAAGGTTTCATAAAGATGGTGACTTTAGCATAAAAACTTCTTGTAAAAGGGTTGAATTGATTAGATAACCCATGAATGGGAATAGTATGATGGTTGAGGTTGATTTTATTATGAATTCACACTTAGTGATAGTTCTCCCATTTGAAAAGGTAGAGGTAGTTGGGTTCTCTTCCCCAATTGTTATTTGTTTGAGCAAATGATCCATTACTCACTTAGCATTATAATCGCTAGACTTTGAACGTTCTGAAGCTTTTGCGAAAGGGGAAAGCTATTGCGGAGTGATTGCATTGTTCCAGTTCGGCTTTGAGGTAGGTTACGGTCTACTTGAGTTAGACTCTGATTAGTTGATTGTATATGTTATGAAATTGATAGGAGAAGCATGATTAGGGCTTCGGACATAAAGTGTGGTTGGAAATTCCTAAGTTTGACATTGACTGATTTATTATGTGATGAACTATAATGATATGATAAAGAATGAGTCAATGAATACTCTTCTTATTGACTTGGAGTAATCCCTTATTCATGCTATTGATAAATTGATTCTTGAATCTTGATATGACTTGTGACATAGTGACTTGTGTTCCTTGATATTGATTTATTGATTGTGGAACGGAAATACATTGTGATGAGAAAGATAATATAAATATGAAACGACACATTTGACAGGGGGTGAGGATGTGGCCTAGTTATGGGTTCGTGATTCGAGGTCAGTTTCGGAACGAGTGGTACATGGACATCATGGGGCCCCTGCAGGTCATGGCTATTTGGGCAAACAATACCATTTAGCATGTGTGTACGGATATGTGACAGAGTTGAGATAATTCGTGAGTTACCGTTGTGTTGGTAATGACATGAGTTGAGTTACTTTTACCAGTTAATGTTTGTGTAGGCTTATCTTATTTCGGTGTTGATTCTTGTTGATAGTTTCATATGGTTATGTGTTGTTGTGCCTATCTATCTATTCTATTGATTTTGTGATTGTATGCATGATACTAATCTTAGTCGGTCTATGATATCTACCGGCACATAGTGTTTATATTGATACTACCTTGTGGCATTCTGTTGAGTGCAGATTGTGATCCAACGACATCTACCAGACCTCATATTTAGCGTGAGGCCAATTTCCGATAGATTTGAGGGTGAGCTCCTATTCATGCCAGGCCGCCTGAAGATCTTCTGTTATTGATGTCTATTTCATTCCAGACATTACTTATGTTTTTCAGACAGTTATTATTTCCTTAGACAATTTATGTTTTAGAGTCCTTGTACGATGACTTCGGATCTTTGGGGTTGTAATAGTTAGATTTCTGCACTTTATTTATTTACTAGACAGTTTTATGCTTTATTTTTGGTTATCGATTTATAATTGTTTAAAATGGTTTTGATAATTGGGTAAGGGTATGGTTCGCCCACTAGGAGATTTAGTGTGGGTGCAACTCACGACTATTTGGGTCAGGACAACTTCATCTAATAGCTTGAGCTAGGAATAGGAAAGTTAACTTGAGATTCAATTGGTTGTGCTTAATATCACACTCTAAGGCTTGGAAAAGCTTAGAGTGAAATTCATTGATTTGGTTGGAAGACTTTCAATGAGATTTTAGAAATAATTATCTATTGACATAGACTCGCTCTTATTTGTAAAATCGTAAAATATATAGGATCATTACTTGAGAGTCCCTTGTATCCATGCTTGCCATTGATCATTTTACCCGCTTTCTGGTTTAATTTTATCTTTGTTAGTGTTTAGATAAATAAAAAATCAAATATTGAAAAAGTATTTGGCTTAGAGTAGTTGGTGATAAATCCTTTACTTTCTTAATCGCGCCTTTATATTGTTCTCTGTGGATTCTACCCCGACTCATAGTTGAGTAAATTATATTGCGACGACCGTGTACATTTTCTCTTTGAGAAGTGGATTTGGACGTTATCAAGTATAATGTAGAATTGAGAGTTTTTGTTGAATTGTACTGGTGACTTAACCCTCCCTGGGAGGTGCGCTCTTGACCTGGAAGAAAATCCTTGAGAGAACTTAGGTGTTTTTGTGCTTCCTTGTATGTAGTTTGATAGAGAGTCTTAACTAAGACAACAATATGAGTTTTTTTGTTGTGGTTTTGTAACGTTTTCACTTGGTGATTAATACAATAGTTAGTTAAAAAAATGGGTAGCATTTTATTTGTAAAAAGTTTGGGTTAAAATAAAAGTTTGTCAACCAAAACTAATGAAAACATCACCTAAATTGGTTGAGTGACTTTTTTATGTGAAATGAAATAGTCGAGTGATTTTTTTGTTATAAAACAAAGATAAGTGACTTTCTAAGAGAATTATCAATAATTGAGTGACTATATGGAAAATCAATTCCACAAGACAAAGTGTCCTAGAATACAATGTGAAAGAATCGGGTAAGATTTTATGTTACCTAGAGGTATCAAAAGAGCTGCCAATTGTGTGATGTAATAAACTAAAGCAACTTTCTGTGAGATCTTTTTGGTTTTTGGTTAACAGCTGGTTGGTTACCATATATCTTATAGCAAATTGTGAAATATATCTCACGAAATGAAAGATTAACCCGATTTCAATTGAAATGATTATAAATGTATCCATTTTAGAGGATTCGACATACGTATGTTGACATTTTAGAAAAATTCGAGCAACATGACCCGGAACAGACAAAATATTAATTTTGAATAAGAATTGACGTGGCCCTCCCATTATTTCCATGCATGGAAAGTTTCATGAACCAACTTGTGAAGACTCTACCCAGTCCACGAGCAGGGCAGAACTACAATACTTCTAATTGTTGGTTCGTAGTTTTGCCCCATCCTTATATTTGTCAAATTTTATTTAGACACTAATTAAATAATATCATATAACCTATTTTGACTAAAAACTAGAAAATCATATTTTAACATTAACAAATATAAAATTCTAAACATTTTAAGTTTGCTACTTCAACTTTGCCTTGATCTCCAACGAGATGAGATGAAATCCAATCATCAAGACGTCAAAAGATTTTCCCCAAATGTTGTGGTCCCTATATACCATTATATTACAATCTTGCTTTGAATTTAGGAAATTAATTTTCTTAATGGACAAGGTTTACCATCTCAGTGAGACTAGTATAATAGTAATTGTAATTCAAACTTAGGAACCGTTTGGACATGATTTGAAATCATGATTTGAACCTGTAATTTGAATTTCTTAAGTTGTATTTTTTTTTATAAACATAAAAACCCTACAAGTTGTGAAAACTATCAAAATATTCTCAATTCTTATACAATCTTACCAAATGAGCAAGTCATAATTCATAACAATATTAATATGCTACTAGAAGACCTTTCAAAAAGATACAACATCAATTGATCAAACTTTGGTTTAATAAAAAAGAAAATTTATTATGAATAGTAATGTAACTACTCTTTAATATAATCTTTCCACATGGTAGACATAAATAAAGGTTGGTAAATGGTGATGAGAGTAATTGTTAAAAATATCTATCAACTTATGAGTCTTTTTTTATAAAATATAAACTTAAAGTGTCAAGTTTTATATTTAAAAATTTTAAAACCATAAGATAAAATGCATATTCAAATGCTGATTTCATTTCACAATTTCAAATCATGATTTCAAATCGCATATCCAAACGCCTACCTACTTTGACACTTCACCTTAAATTTTTTGTAAGCATTATAGTGGTTATTCAATTATGATTCGCCTCCAAGATAATCTCAAAACAAACAGACATATGGTCCCGCTTTTCATACTTATCTTCCTTTTTCCTGTCCTATTAATAAGTGGGGTCGGGGTTATTTTGCACCAGGCATTGCAATTTTAGCATTTTTCTTCATTGTCACTTAAGTTTGTCATCATTAAGGGTCGACGTTGGATTGTTCGGTTCGATTTTTTTAAGTTTGATTTGGTATTTCAGTTTTGATTTTTTTAAAGTGAAAATCGAACACCACACCGAATTAGTTCAGTTCAGTGCGATGTTTTGAAGTTTGATTTCGATTTTCTAATTCAATTTTTTAGCATTGGTTAAGCAATAATCACCCATTACCAAATGATTCATGATTAACATATCATAATACTATCAATGATTAGAAAACAAGCTTGAAAAAACAGTGAAAAATGGATGACACCAAATAAAAAGAAAAGGGAATCAAAAATGTCTTTAGTACGGGCACTAGCCAGCAACAGCACCAGCCAGCAGCCACCACCACCACCAGCACCAGCAGCAACAACAACCGCAACTGCAACCAGCAGCAGAAGCAACTGCAGCCAGCAGAAGCAACTGCTCGGAGTGGACTGGAGTAATCTGATGAGTGATGACTGATATATATATATATATATATATATATATATATATTATATTAAATTTTCAGTTAAATCGAAAATCTGAAACCGAACACCACACCGAATTTGCTATTTAAAAAAATTGGAACCGAACCGAAACACCGAAAACCGAAAAATTGAATTAATTCGGTTCGGTTCGGTTTTTCGGTTTTCGGTATTTATGCCCACCCCTAGTTATCATTTTATTTTTCTTTATCTAGTAATTAACTTGTTGGTCTAAATAAAGCAAAATGAGCATATATAAACGATTCAAATAATTAAATCTTGATGGATTTGGTACTAAAATATATTCATAACCAATCTCTAAAAAATATTATACAGTACTGTCGCCATGTATACTCAACTAGTTTTAACCTACGTGTGTTGCACGTGCGAACAACGTCAATTAAAAAATTGTATAAAAAAATGAATTGTTTTTAAAAACATTTGACAATAAGATAAATAAATTATCACTTTTTCACCTGATGGATCATCAACGTTCATTAAATCTTGAAAAATTAGTTATTTCAGTAAAAATATTAAAATTAAATTTCCAAATATAAATATTTTACCTAATTGTTTTTACAGGAGATATAGTAGAAGGTTAGTGAGCTTATACTCGACAACACTAACAGATCTTTAAAAAGTTTAACAATTTTCAGTTTTCTTCTGACATTTTTTGTGGGATCAAGATTGCACAATTGATAGTCCACTTTGGTATTTTGATTTCTGTCTTGTTATATATAAAATTACTTTGATAAACTATTTTTCTAGATTAAAATCTGCTATATTTTGTAAATTGTTGTTTTGTTTGATAAATAAGAAAAGTATCCCTATGTGTAGTAATACGGAGTCTTATTTAGTTGTGATGGGTGGTTTTTCCTTTTTTTATAATTCTTAAAGTTATTTCTTATTGCTTTAAGCCTTAGGAATTAGAAGGAAAAATTCTATTATATGGGAGGCACAAGTATTACGTGGTAGACAAAACTTGTGTGAGTCTCATTTCATATTTTACCAAGTAGATTTTGGGTGCCACTTCAGCAAAAATTGGCCAAAGACTCATCCCCACTATAATTACTTGTGTGGAGAAATTTATAAACATGACAAGTGGAATATGGTGGGTCCACTGTCAGCACGCGCTCTTTCACTTATTTTCCTTCGTTCTCTTCTTTTGTACTAATCATTTATATGCTTCTCTTATTTTTTATTTTTTATGATCTTATCTTCTATTTTTAAAATCATTAGAAAAAGATGGATTGATATTAGCAAGCTTTTAATTTTTCTCTTGTTTTTCTGAGTGTTTTTACTGATTGTGTTCCCAATGTATGCAAAAGACTGAACTTTCTCCCTATTTTTGGAAAGTTAATGGATTTCTGAATTTGACAATAAATACAAAACCAAAAGAAATAAATACAGAACCAAAAGTGAAGTTTTAAGTACTCTTAAAATTTCTAAATTTGTCATTGGAATTTTGCTTCATCATTGTCATGCTCATTTATGAAATTAACAATCATCTTTATGTTTTTCTTTTTCTTTATGTGATTTTAATCTAAAGTAATAGTTTTAGGATTTAAAACTTCAAAGTAATTTTAATTGTTCCATTGTATTTACTTTTATTTGTTAAAGGGTAAACTCATTAAAACTTACCCTCTTTCTTTTGTTTTGGAGATGATTCATATTGAGTTTTTCTTCTATGAATACTTAATAGATTTAAGAGTGCTATTATCTATTAAAAAAAAAAAAAGCACGCAATTAGTTGGAAACAGATTTTGTAATGTAAGAATAGGAACCAGAAATAGCAAAATGAAATTCGTTTTTAAAAGTGTATTTTGTCTATTTATTTTTGAACTCTTGAACCACATTTAGTTTTCAGAAATAAATTAAAAACTGAAATCTTAACAGCGTGCACTCTTTAGCACATGTTAGGAAAAAAACTCAGAAAAACACAGAAAATTGAAAAAAGAAATTTGAGGTAGTTTCAATCTTTTCTTTTTCTATTTTCTTTTAGAGGTGAAGGTATGGTTGTAAAAGTGAGAGAAAATATAGTAATTCGAGAAGAAGAAACGGGATTGTTGAAGAGAGGAAAGAAACATAAATAAATAAAATAGAAAACCAAAGGAAAAGTAGGTAAGAGAGAGAGTGTTCACGAGGACCCACCATGTTATTCCACTTGGCAAATTATGAGAGGAATATTACACAAGTAATGTCGGCATAGTAGTTGTGCCTCGCTCATGATAAATTTTTTCGAAAAGACACAATATATTGTGAAAAAGTGTATCTATTTTTTAAAAGATACACATATTCATTGTGAAAATGTGTCATCCAATCTTAAGGGATACATCCATGCTTTAAAAGCTGTGATCACTTTCTATAAATATCTATCTCATTGCCAGAGGCGGATCTAGGATTTAAACTCTTGAGGTTCAACCTTTTAAATTTTTTAGCATTGAACCATTATATTTCTAAAATTATGGGTTCATATCTACTATTTATTATAAATTTAGTAAATTTTTACATATAAATTTATACACCGCATCGAAAGTTTGGGGTTCAATTGAAACCCAAATTATAATGCTCCATCTGCCCCTGCTCATTGTTGCAATAAATTAATATTTAAGATCTGGATCTTTAGGCTCTTCGTAATTTCATTCTCTTCAAGGGTCCGTTTGTCTTCTTATTCTGAATTTCTATAAAAAGCAGTTGAGAGATTAAAAAAAATTCTGAAACTTCTATTTGAGTACACATTAGAAGATTCCTGAGTGGTTTGTTGTATCTTGGGAGAAAAACATCATTTTTCTATTTGCACCGTGGGAGGCTTTAGAATAACCTTAGGCCTAAGGCGAACCCCACCACTCTCACCATCATCTCTATCCCTCTTCCTCCTCTTAATCTGTACACGCTGTATGGCGTGATCATCCTGCGTTCCCTACCTAGAGGGCTTGTTCAAAACATGCTTTCTATGGGAGATGACGGTGGCCAAAATGTAATCTTTAGGAGATGACACTATCGGAGCAGGAGACGGGTCCACAGGCGCAGAAGAATGTACTTGAATGTCACGACCCATCCCCGTAGGCCGTGACTAGTGCCCGAACTGGGCACCCCTACGCGCTCATTTACCAGATTCAACATACAGACGACTCGTATATAAATGAATATCAGACATGGCTCCACACTGGTGCCTACAACCATATATACTGCATGGAAGCTGGCAAGGCTATCATACTATACATAACGTACCAAAGCATACATACACGCGGCCGATAGGGCTGCCACGGTGGATGGGCCGCCCAAACACAATTCACACAACGCGTCCAAACAAAACTGTACATTACCCACGTCTACGTCTATAGACCTCTAATACGGAACAACAGAATCAGATGGCGAGACAGGGCCCCGCCGTACCCTGAATAAACATAAACATATACATCGGAAGAGTATGTACCCAAAATGTCGGCTCCGGAACAAAGGGAGCACTCCGAACCGCAGAATGAAAATCCTACGCCAGTGGGTCACCAAAACGTGAGTCTGTACCTGCGGGCATGAAACGCAGCCCCCCGAAGAAAGGGGGTCAGTACGAAAGATGTGCTGAGTATGCAAAGCATGGAGTACAGAAAACGAAGTCATAACCGAAGTAAGATGTACAGAGGTGAGCACAATAACCAGAATACCAAAGTGTTGCATCTGACGTACAAATCATACATAAGAGTTTCCGGAAGACAAATACGGCAATCAAAATGCCAAAATGCTTTGCTTTCTTTTGAAAAACATTTCCGTCTCATACACACAGAAAATCAAACACACAATTACCGCGGCCAAAAGTCCAGCGGTCACTATCACACATACCGTGGTCAGGGGTCCAGCGGTCAGTGTCACAAATCCGGCATACCGCGGTCAGGAGTCCAGCGGTCAATGTCGCACATACCGCGGTCAGGGGTCCAGCGGTCAGTGTCACAAATCCGGCATACCGCGGTCAGGAGTCCAGCGGTCAATGTCGCACATACCGCGGTCAGGGGTCCAGCGGTCAGTGTCACAAATCCGGCATACCGCGGTCAGGGGTCCAGCGGTCAATATCACATAGTGCGCACAATAATATAACCGGGTCGGGACTTGGCGAAAGAGATAATAACAGAATGCAAGAGCGGAATCGTAAATAAACATATGCATACAAATCTCTCACCACAACCCAACAGGATAATCAAAACGAACTGTTAGTTCAACACCGGAACAACAGTCAAATATGTTATAACCTCAATGAACTAACTAAACGACCATCTCACAGTAGTTGACGCAATAGTCAAAAGTTTTTCTTTGAATACTGCACAAATATATCAAATAAAACAATATAGGGAGATATCGAAATTCGTGGGCCCACCTCGGTCAAGTTGAGGCGGCGTGCCTAAATTGTGGTCATTAGGCCTTATGGGGTCATGTACGAAAGATTCAAGACCATCCAATTCCGTTTGGGCAAGTATTAGATGTCTACACAATTGTTTCAGTAAAACATCAAGTATCTAATTCAATTCTATTGAATGAAAAAGGGCCAAATTCAAGCTCGGATTTCTAGGAGTAGAGTCGTCCCCGAAGCTCGTATCTTAGCCTAACATACCTAGGGCATGCCAAAAGAATGAAAAGCAAAGCTTTACATACCTTAGTTGCGCCTTACGCTCGCTCAAATTCAATTCCCGTTTCGCCCAAAATCTACAAATGGTCATATTTACCAATTGTCAATAGTAAGACTTTTAGCATTCAAATCTTTAATTCATTACTTGTCTACAAAGATTTGGGCAGCATTTCCCCTATAAATTCGTCGCCCCGAGAATATAACTCGGCTCAAAATATCAACACAACACCCATAACAATATCGAAAACATCAACCATTACTACAAAACACATTCTAACATAAATAGTCTTCCTTTCTTCATAATGTCACAACTTCTACTCCAACTTCACACTTCCAAACTATTATCAACATTTTCACATTCATGCGCTAATTCAGAGCTATTCAACGCAATTCGGACGCATTTCACATTATTCTTACAAAGTATACAACAATTTCACCGAAACCATGATTCATCCAAAACTTCCAACCTCCGATATAAACATTCACAATACATTCTTTTCCTTCCAATTTCATTAATAACAATCATAATTTGCACCTTACCACTTTCATTTCCATATTTACATAAACTAGAATAAAGTTGCATATTTTCCTACAACAACCTTACAACAAATTTTCCATACCAACAAGAACCATTTATCTTCTATTTTCATCACAAGACTACAACAACACAATTAACATACTAAACAATTTAATTCATATTCCCCCTCCAACATGATGCATACGGCCACACACACACATCCACAACACACAAAATTTTCATACTTTTCATTCATCTCTACATACTATAACATATATAATTCTTCCATAACATAAAAGAAACATAAAATCCTTACCTTTTTCCAATAAGTTCTCCTTGCCACCAAAGTCACTTTCTTGCCAAAATAATTATACCACTTTGTAGAGAATCTTGAACTTAGTAGGAATACAAGGAAATTATAATTCTTGAATCAAAGTTGAAGGCTTGGAATTTTTTTTTTCTCTCCTTTGGCCGTGCCTCTCTTCTCTCCTCTCTTCTTTGATTTTTCTTGAAACTTCTAGTGAAGATGATAAGTGTCCCCCCCCCCCCCCCTTTTTTATTTATTTAATGATCACATGACACTTTCCATGGAGTTGGGCCATGTAACATGGCCGGCCAAGCCCCTTGCATTGGGCCTCATTTTTTTTTTTTTTTTGAGCCCACAAGTGATGGATCACACTTGGTAATTCACGGAACTAATTCCCAAAATTTCAATTTTACCCTTGGCCTCCTTCCATATTTCCACATCAATATTTTATGAACATCACACATGTATTAAGTAAAATAAAATCATAGCCTCATTCCTTGCGAGTCAAGATTATTTCGAATTTTTCCGAATGCGCAAAAACGCGGGATATAACATTGAAATAACATAAAATCAATTTAGTTTAGTTTTATGCTAAACTAAACATAAAATAACATATAAACAATTAATTTAATACATTATTTTATTGTAAAAAATTAAACATGTGTGTTGACGGGCTCCTGAGATGGCTGGCTAGAGGGCTCCTTAGAGGGCTCATGAGCTGGCTCCTCAGCTGTCTCCTGGGTGGGCCCCAGAGCCGAGATGTAGATGGTGTCGGAGCAGGAGATGGGTCCACAGGCGCGGAAGAATGAACCTGATATAACATATAAATAATATAGTTTAGTTTTATGCTAAACTAAACATAAAATAATATATAAACAATTGATTTAATACATTATTTAATTGTAAAAAATCAAAGTTGTGTGTCGACGACCTCCTGAGATGGCTGGCTAGAGGGCTCCTGAGATGGATCCTTAGCGGTCCCCTGAGCGGGCCCGGAGACGGAGACATGTCGAACTCCTCGAATAAGAAATCGAAGTCCAGCACCGTGCCACCTTGTAGATCACGAACTGGTCGCTCACCCTGTGGATGACGAACTGGAGGCTGTGCAGGCGATGAACAGAACATGTGATCTGAAAATAAATCCAGCGTATATACAGGTGTCGATGGGATCTTTGAAGTCGATGGTCGGTAAGAAGTCGACGGGATCTCTGAAGTCGACGGAGACTGCTGGGCTGGAGTTGGAACTGGTATTTGGTCATCAGGCTCATCTACTAGACCACGACCCCCTATGGCCCCACCCCCTCTGCCCCAGCCCTTTATTCTTTTGAATAGTTTTGAGAAAAATACACTTAAAAGCACTTTTTAAAAGTTTGGTCAAACGCTAATTGGTGCTCAAAAGTGTTTTTTAAATTAATTGGTCAAACACAAACTACTTCTCACAAAAAGTACTTTTTTAAAAAATACTTTTAATTTTTTTTTTTTTTAAAATAAGCTGATTTTAGAAGTTTGACCAAACGGGCTATTAGTCAAAAAAAAATAGCAGGCCCATTTTTTGTCCGTTAATTAAAAGAACATGACCTTAGCTTGCTGATACACAGTGTACCTAATAATTAAGAGCCAATTATTATGAAATCCTCTAGGACGGGTTGGAACTTAAAAGGTTAATTCTGCTTGCAAAAGGTGTAGTTGTTGTATACTTTGCAATAGCAATATTAATATACCTACTTAATGATACGATGGATGATACATCATTTTTAGCCTTATCTTAATTACTAGTGAGGTTATGCCCCAGCGTATTTATATGTGAGAATTCTTCCAATAGCGTTCTATGTTACATAATTTCCAAATTTTTGTGCTAACACAATCGCAAATATATATTTTTGTCTCATATTCCTGGGATTCCAATTAATATAAATTATAATTTATTTATGAAATAAATCTTGTGATAAAAATAGTAATTAAATTAAGCTTACAATGAAATAGAGCGTATACCTCTTGAATCTGAAAGTTGTAGTGATATTTTAAAGGTTTTTTTTAATATTTTACAAAATGGCATACTTGGAGAAGTGGCAAATGATATTTTATGTGTCAATTTCTCATGAAAAGAAAGAGAGAGATGTCCATTTATAATGCAAATGTTGACACATAGATAGGCTCACAATTCCTCCAGCAAAGTGAGAAAAAAACAAAAAAACAGAATCCCCCTCCTTCCATATAGCATCTCACGTCCCCCTCTTTCTAAAATATTTCCCCAAAAAATAAGTTAGTTGCTCTTTTTTTAATTATCCTTATATAATTTGCTGGTATTAATTTAATTTTGCTGATTCCTGTATCCTCTAATTAAATTTAGAGAAGGGCTTGTTTAATCCTGGGGAAACATTTCATATTACTGAAATAATTTCTTAAGAAAGTGCCTAACACGACTCAAGTCATATTTATTAAATATATTATTGTAGTAATATTTATTTTCAAGTGCTGTTATTTTATTTTGCTAAGTAAATAATATTAATTATTATTGTACTGGTTTTATTGTGTGGTTTTCCCAACAATCTAAGAAACTACTGCAAATAATATCACTTGTGATATTATTGATAATACTGATGTTAGTATTGTTATAGCTGCTCTTGTTCCCGTCATCTTGCCAGATGTCCATGGTGTTGCAGATGCATTAATATGGCCACAATTTAGCCAAATGATGATGCCAAAATTCATGTATGTTAATGGACATGGTTACAAGCCCAAAGCCAATAATAAAACCTTCGTGAAAAATACACCTCAATGCAAGAGAATTTTTGCGAGAAATGACAATCCCGTTAAGTCAAAAATAAATTTGATTGAAGCGGATGATATAATTATTGCGGTCATTTCAGAAATAAATATTGAGGCCAATGTGAGAAACTGGGTGATAGACTCTAGTGCTACTGGGCATATTTGTGTAAATAAAAATGATTTTGTGTCATACACCCAAGTTAAGGAAGGAGAAGAAATTGTTTATCTTGGTGACTCAAGGACAACTCAAGTTTTTGGGAAAGGAAAAGTTCTTCTCAAACTCACATCTGGTAAAATTCTAGCATTGAGTGATGTATTGCATGTTCCTAATATCCAAATCAATTTGATTTCTGTGGGATTATTAGGAAAAATTGGGATGAAGGTTTCTTTTGAAAAAAAAAATGGGGTTGTGTTGACCAAAAATAATATTTTGGTGGGCAAAGGATCTTGTAACCGTGGTCTATTTGTGCTTAATGTTTCTAATGATATATGTGAAAATGCATTTACTTCTGCTTATATGGTTGAGTCTATTTCTTTGTGGCATGCTAGACTAGGACATGTTAATACCGCATATATAAAGAAAATGCAATCGCTTGGTTTAATATTTGATTTAGATTCAAATAATTTTGACAAGTGTGAAATATGTGCTGAAGATAAAATTACTAAAAAGTCATGTTTTTCAATAAATAGAGAAACTGAATTATTATCTTTGATTCACACCGATTTAGGTGATTTAAAGCAGACTATGACTAGAGGTGGTAAAAGATATTATGTGACTTTTATTGATGATTTTTCTAGATTTACTAAGTTGTACTTGCTTAGAAATAAAGATGATGCTTTTAATGCTTTTATTTCTTATAAAATCGAGATTGAAAATCAGCTTAGTAGAAAAATCAAGAGAATTAGATCTGATAGAGGTGGAGAATATTTGTCCTTAATGTTTTTTGTGAAAAAGAAGGTATTATTCATGAAATAACTTCGCCTTATTCACCTGAATCTAATGGAGTAGCTGAAAGGAAAAATCGAACATTGAAGGAAATGATGAATTCCATGTTAGTTAGTTCTAATGCACCTGATAATTTGTGGGGTGAAGCTATATTATCTACATGTCACTTAAAAAATAGAATTCCTCATAAAAGAACTAGCAAAACTCCTTATGAATTGTGGAAAGGTTATAGACCTAATTTGAAATATTTAAAAGTGTGGGGGTGCCTTGCTAAAGTTCTCTTGCCCGAACCTAAAAAGAGAAAATTAGGATCTAAAACTGCTGACTGTATGCTCTTATTGGATATGATGAACATAGTGTTGCATACAGATTTCTTGTTTTGAAAAGTGATGTGCTTGATTACAATACTATAATTGAGACAAAAAATGCTGAATTTTTTGAACATATTTTTTCACTGTCTGATAAAATTTCTCATGCACCTGTTGAAAGAAACAATGAAATTACTCCTAATGAGGAACTAAGAAGGAGCAAAAGGCGTAGTAAGGAATATTTTTCGTATGGAAATTATTTTCAAACTTTTCTTGTCGATAATGAACCATCAAATTATTTTGAAGTTATATCTTCTTCTAATGCTAAATTTTGGAAAGAGGCAATAAAAGTTGAAATTGATTCTATTAAGAAAAATAATACGTGGATTTTGACTGATTTACCTCCTGGTGCAAAATCTATTGGTTGTAAATGGATTTTCAAAAAGAAGTTTAATCCTGATGGCTCTATAGATAAATATAAAGCTCGTTTAGTTGCAAAAGGATTGTCTCAAAAGCAAAATAATGATTATTTTGATACATTTGCACCAGTGACTAGAATTTCTTCTATTCGAGTTTTAATTGCCTTAGCATCAATCCACAAGCTTTTTATCCATCAAATGGATATAAAAACAACTTTCTTAAATGGTGATTTAGAAGAAGAGATTTATATGGTTCAACCTGAGGGATGTATTGTTACTGGACAAGAAAATAAAGTTTGTAAATTAGTGAAATCACTTTATGGCCTTAAGCAAGCTCCTAAACAGTGGCATGAGAAATTTGATCAAAACTTATTGAGAGACGGTTTTTCTTCTGTTGAGGTGGATAAATGCGTTTATACTAAAGTGATAGACAAAGATTATGTGATAATATGCTTATATGTTGATGACATGCTCATGTTTGGTACAAATTTAAATATTGTGGAAAGTACCAAATTATTTTTGTCTACTAATTTTGATATGAAAGATCTGGGTGAAGTAAATATGATATTGGGAGTTAAAGTTATAAGGAGTGATGATAATATATTTCTGTCACAAGAACATTATGTGGAGAGACTTCTTAAGAAGTTTGAATGTTTTGAGGTGACACCTGTGACCACTCCTTATGATGCTAACTCTCAATTGAAAAAGAATAATGGTGACCCAGTTGATCAGTCTAAATATGCGCAGATTATTGGGAGTCTGATGTATTTAATGAATTTTACAAGGCCTGATATAACCTATGCTGTGTGTAGACTGAGTAGATATACTCATAATCCCAATCATGAGCATTGGTCTACATTGATTAGACTGATGAAATATTTGAGAGGAACCATGAATGATGGTATTATGTATAGTGGATTTCCCTCTATTTTAGAAGGGTATTGTGATGCAACCTGGATCTCTGATTCAAATTAGACAAAGTCCACTAGTGGTTATGTGTTCACCTTTGGTGGGGGTGCAATATCATGGAAATCAGCTAAGCAGACTATCATTGCTAGATCAACTATGGAGTCAGAGTTTGTAGCTCTGAAGTTAGCTGGTTCTGAGGCTGAGTCGCTAAGAAATTTCTTAGCAAATTCCCTTCAACGAAGGATGAGTTGCCTCCTGTGTTTATGCACTGTGAATGTCAAGCGGCAATAGCTATTGCAAAGAATAAATCTTATAATTGTAAGAGCAGACACATGAAATTGAGACATGATGTCGTGAAACAGCTGTTGAGAAATGGAATAATTTCCATTGATTATGTGAAGTCAGAAATGAATTTGGCCGATTCACTGACTAAACCCGTGGGAAGAAAATTAATTCTTCAAACTTCAAGAGAGATCGGGTTAAGGCCATATGATTGTCAATAGAGATGGTAACCCAACCTATGCGATTGGAGATCCCATGAAGTAGGTTCATATGGGTAATAACAAGTTGATATTGGCTCTGCGCACTTAAAGAGAGTGCTTGAACTGCTACTAACTGTGAGGATGAGTTATTAACTCTTAATGAATTCATAGTTCTTATGGATGGTGTATTTAAAGCAGTATACACTTGATGAATTCACCTATATGAGAGTGAAGTGGGGCCGCTCCTATGAGATGTTGGTCTAGTCTCTAGAGCTCTCATGAATAACCAGGCACGCGCATGGCCAAGGGCGCAAAACCGCGTTGAACAGCAAAATTACGAAGTCGAAATGTGATTGATAAAGTTTCTGACTTACAACAAAAATTATTAGTTCATAGAAATTTTGTATTTCACCAATAATTTTGTATGTTAAATTTTATTGGTCTAAGTATGATTCATAGCCCAAAAGGTGCCAAACCTACTGCATTTCAGACATGCAAATCCAGCAAGTTTTACTCTTCTATTTAAAAAATTCTTTAAAATAGTAGGGGATTGTAGTTATATTTTAAAGGTTTTTTTAATATTTTACAAAGTGGCGTACTTGGAGAAGTGGCAAATGAAATTTTATGTGTCAATTTCTCATGAAAAGAAAGAGAGAGGTGTCCATTTATAATGCAAATGTTGACACATAGATGGACACTTGTCCATGGCTAGGCAATTCATTTAGCCTATAAATAGGCTCACAATTCCTCCAGCAAAGTGAGAAAAAACAAAAAAAACAGAATCCCCCTCCTTTCATATAGCATCTCACGTCCCCCTCTTTCTAAAATATAAATAAGTTAGTTGCTCTTTCTTTTATTATCCTTATATAACTTGCTGGTATTAATTTAATTTTGTTGATTCCTATATCCTCTAATTAAATTTAAAGAAGGGTTTGTTTAATCCTGAAGAAATATTTTACATTGCTGAAATAATTTTTTAGGACAGTGCCTAGCACGACTCAAATCATATTTATTAATTATATTATCATAGTAATATTTATTTTCAAGTGCTGTTATTTTATTTTGCTAAGTAAATAATATTAATTATTATTGTACTGATTTTATTTTGTGATTTTCCCAACAAAAGTTTTATTCCCTCTTAAGATAGAAAATACGTGTAATGTGCATTAAACAGCTTATCCCTTTAGTAGCTTTTAGTTAATGTTACGACATGGTTTTGCTTTTGCTTACAACAGAACTTTATAGTTCATTGTTGCTTAAAATCTTGATTGAAGCCTTTGATTAAGTTTTCCCCTTTTAATTTCATATTAACTTTCTTTCTACCTCCGTTATTTTCTTATTTCTTCCCGGTGCAAAATTAAGAATGAACTCTTATTATCCATCAATAGATCTTACAACTCTTTTGGCTTAAATAATCATAGCAGTCCCATGGTTAGCTAGATTGGGAAGAAAGCTAAATGGCTATGAAAGACAATTAAAAGTTTCGTGTGGGGCTAATGCATTCAAAAGATGGAGCCCGTGCTCCCAACACAGTGACTATGATTCTTTTTAAAAATATATTTTTCATGATTATTCAGTGTAATTAAAGGATAAAAAATTAGGATGAAAATCAAATGATTAAAATATCTCTATATAATTATTGATAAAACAATAATTTATCTAGATATTTATTATTAAGTTATGAGTTTAAGGATAAATCATGGATAATTTGTGCTGACAAATAATTAAATTCACCATTAAGTTATAAAAGTGCTATGGCCTCCCGTTTGGTCAAGCTATTTAATTTTTATTTTAAATGTCGAACTTCAAATTCCATAATTTGAAAGTTAATAAAATAAATTTAAACTTCATAGTGAAATAGTTGTTAGAATCTCCTTATAGGAATTGTGCTATATACAATGGGATAGATGTAGTACAAAATAATCATTCTATCCTTTATTTATAATTTCACTATCAAAAGTTTTCATACATAAACTTTAGTTATTTGATATTTTTAATTAAAAATTAATGCATCAGTTTCAGTGAAACTTTAAAACTAATCTAAGGATTTTTAGGATATTAAATATTGAAATTGTTATAGTCTAAGACAAAACAAAACTTCATTATTGTTATAAATATTATTTATTATTGTGGATGTTTATCTTTAGCAGAAATATTAGGGTTAGTGACTTTGGGATCAAGTCATTTTTCCCCTATAAATATAAAGGTTCTCATTCATTGTAAATCAATCATAATAAGAGAAATAAAGAATTCCCCTATCTTCTCTCTTTCTCTACAATATTCTTGTTCTTTTTTATTATTTTATAACACGTTATCAGCACGAGACTCTGCCATTTTGAGTTTAATTTTCTATTTCAGATAGAATTCTTAAAAATTTTCGAGATTAAACTCATTTCGAGAATTTGCTGAATTGTGATCGAGTACCATAATAGAGATATGGGAGAGCTATATCATTTAGAGCTTGACACGAGTGCAAGCTAAACGAAAAGTTTCCTTTTGCTGTTTGAAAGAAATTAAATTGATGCTAAATTCCTCCGGATGTAGTTGTTCCCGAAGAACAATATCATTAACAGGGATTGTGATATTAATTCCATATCCTTTAATGGCGAAGAATGAGAATTTACAAGAAATATATGAATCACCAGAAGTGACAATATTTCTTAAGTCTCCTTATGATTAAATTCATTTATGCCGCCTATATGAAGAGGTAGGTATTTCCGATGTATTGTTCTGGCTACAATTGAAGTTGTGTTTGAGCAAAATTCTTTACATCATATGTACGTTTCGATTTGCTCCTGAAGTAGCAACATCTTAAAAGAGGTTCTAAACTATCATAATTTGACATGGTTAAATCACGTTCAGATGATTATGTACCATTCCCAAAGAATGAGAATATTTGACAAATGTTACAAATACAGATCCATTCCCTGAAGTGAATGTGATGATATTTAATAAAGATTATAAATTCGGAAATGCTCTTGGTTGTGAATATATCAAGCCTCACCTCCAGAAGAGGTAGAATAATTGAAAAAAAAAATCTACGATTTACTCCCGAAGTAGTAAACTCAGAAATCTGCTCCCGAAGTAGCAAACTCAGAAATTTACTCCCAAAATCGCAAATTTTGAAATCTACTATTGTCTTTACATGTACTATTGTTTATCTCGTGACACCAACAGTGTTTAACAGTAATACTGCAATTGAAATCGAATTAGGAGAAAGTTTGAATGGGTAATTGTCCACTGTTCATATTCAAGGTATGATAAATATTTAATTTATGCCAAGACCCGATCGTTCGCAATATTTGTTGTCCTTGCAAGAGAGAAAATTCTGGTTTAGTTCACTCGTTCCCTTCCATTTCTTTGCTCTCATTATTAGCAGAAATCATGATAGCTATTATTTGGTGATGTTATAGTATGTATTAGTAAAAGATTGGAAAGTTCTAAGAAAGTTCACGTCGGGAAAGAAAACCAAGAAAAGAAAAAAAAAATTGATCAATTTATTTACTCTTTCTGTTGATAATATGAATCCTCTTAATTTGGAATTATCTCTTAAAAGGAATAAGTTTGACACATTATATGTAAAATAAATTAAAAGTTTTAAATTTTCAGGCAAGGAACCACTTATGGTTACTGAATGTATAACATAATCTTATAGTCAGTGGAATTACCGAAAAGTATGTGTATAAGCCTCAAATATCCTCCTTTGGCTTTCTTTTATATATTTGTTCTTTGTTACTTGTGCAGATCTATTTGACTCTCGTGGTAACATATTTGTATCAGATCTATTAGACTTCTCGTGGTAGCGATATTTCTACTTTGAAAACTTATTGTATCACCACTACCAAAGCGAAGGAATGTAGCTGGATGATAAAATTTGATATCCTCTTGATCGAACTTTAGAGGTTACGATTCACATATGGCGAAATTTTGTGAGTTTCATTTTATATGATTAAATTTATTTATGCCTATTACCACCAGAAGTGGTAATTTATTTAATGTCTTCATGCTTATTATGAAATATATATAAATATATAGTACAAAATCAATTAAAGGCTCCAGAATAGCTAACCACTCATCTACAAGATCATGACACTAGTAGTGTCTAAACAAAATGTGATTATAGAGAATAAATTAAAGGTTCCGGAAGAGCCTATATGTCATTCATTCTAAATTGAAATATACGAAGGTGTCATGACTGAAACACGAGTTGTAGTAAACCCGAAGTTTACTAAAGTAAATGGCTATCATATTGAAGCTATAAATGATTGGAGGATTAAATATCTTGAAAATTATAGTGGGTAAGAAATATGTATATGAATGGTTACCCTCTTTACTCTCCAAATTGTACTACACAAATATAAGCATGATGAATCACATGGTAAACCCGAAGTTTATAGGTGCAAACAATAATTCATGTCATAGTAAACCAGAAGTTTACTAAAACAAATAGCACATGGCATGGTAAACTTGAAGTTTACTAGTATAAATAATTTTATTAGTCGGCATGAGCGGTATGGCTATCCCGATTCAAATATGATGTGCAAATTGAGTATTTGACATATATTGAAGAACTAGAAGATTCTTCAAGGAATTATTTTTGTTGCTTGTTCTCATGATAAGTTGATTATACTGGCTAATGTTGGATTGAATTCCCTAAATTCTGGAAAAATATAAAAGGTGAATATGGGCCCGTTCACTTGTTATGTGATGTCTTAAATAGATGCATCAATAAGACGGTCACATGTGCGTTTATTGTCAACCCGCAATTTGACATATGCAAAGTTACTTGCTCAAAATAATTGAGTTGAGAGCACAATTTTCAGATTATGTAATCAAGATAATTCATCTTGTTAATGCTAGTTTATACCAAGCTGGTTTGGCGTTGAATGCCTCCGATAAATAGTTAAACCATTGCTTATGAGAACAAAGCTTAATGTGCTGGTCTGAGATATGATATATTGTATACAACATCACTTGTATGCTTCAGACCAATAAATTATGATAAATTTTCCCCTCACAATTGGTTCAGGGTTAGGAACCAGATATTTCCATCTAACAGTTTTATATGTGGTATACGATTAATTAATCTGCCATGATGCATAAAGATGGATTCCCCCAAAGAAAATGGGGTGTATGTTAGTTTTTCTAACATAAGGGGGGAGAGAATAAGCAGCTGAGGAATATGTGATGAATTATATATCATTAGTATGATCCTCATTCAAAAGATAATTCTACTCAAATGCTAGAAGCATTTGCTGACCCAAAATTAATTTCTAACTTCAGCTGCAAAATGTTCCTATTAAATTCATGTCCGTGAAGGACAACATCTAAAGCATGCATGAAGCATGGTAGACCAATCGGTTCCAAACGCAATAATCATTGGGAAAAAAAAGAGGAGCAAATGATTAATGATCATTATAAGGAGGCAATGTGCTCTTGAAGAGCCTACGACATAACACTTTATGAAACCTCACGAGAGGTTTAGGTACCTAAAAATAATGGAAGTGATGAGATCTCAATAAGTTATGTCACATTGCGAACCGATACAAATGATATATCGTCGACGATATCGTTGGTACAATATAGCACAATATTGTAAAAGATTATGAGGATCTGAATTCTACGTATATAAAGCATGCTAACGTAGAAATTATTATCAAGTGAAATGACACATCTTGGTAAACGTAAAACTTATTGGACCTGCTGTCCAGACACCAGAAGATGTCACATATTTAAATAGAAATAGATTTTGTCACAACCTATATGAATTACTTGACAAAATTATATGAAAATTCCTGAAGTTTGAATGCCCGAAGCATATACAAGTTGTAGAAATTTGTTCAGAATTCTCATATGAAGTAAGTGAAGCAAGGTGAACACGATTTTATCACCTTAATGAATATTTACTGACTAAGGGCACAAATGACTCTATTTATCCTTATGACTTTGTGAAAATCAAAATCTGTCATATTGTTGGTGCAAGTTGATTACTTGAATATTATTGAAACTCTTGAAGAATTCTCAAAAGCAATTTATTATCTGTTGAAAGAAGTTGAAATGAGAAACTTGCAAAAAAATTTGGTCCTGAAGTGCCATATCTTTATGCAATTGATGCATTTATATATTTTGCTATGACTATGAAGGATTATGGTCAGACGATGTTGTTTTTCATGACAGTCAAATCATATAAAGATAACATCTGTTTATAAAGCAAGTCAAGAATGCACTTGGAGTGATTTCAACAATATTATATGCTGATGCAATTCTATCCAAAGACTGAAGATGCAACAACATACATAGTCCAACTAAAGAATGGATTCATAAAAGGACAAAGCTCATTTCACCAAAGTTGTTCTTCACAAACGAGCTCCAAAAGAATGGTGATACCAAGGTGCAACAAATTGTTCGAGTGATAATATGACTGATGTATTCACCAAGTCTATACCAACTACAACTCTCGAGTGAAGATGTGAAGATTCAAGTTTTTGGATTGAAGTTCTCATCAGGGGGAGTTAATACACGTTGTACTCTTTTTCCCTTTCAAGGTTTTTGTCCCACTGGGTTTTTCCTTGTAAGGTTTTTAATGAGGCAACCAAATAGCGTATTATTAGAAATGTGTACTTTTTTTCCTTCACTAGATTTTTTCTCATTGGATTTTTTCTAGTAGGGTTTTAACGAGGCACATTATCTATCAAATAGACATCCAAGGGGGAGTGTTATAAATATTATTTATTATTGTGGATGTCTATCTTTAGGAGAAATATTAGGGTTAGTGACTTTGGGATCAAGTCACTTTTCCCCTATAAATATAAAGGTTCTCCTTCATTGTAAATCAATCCTAATAAGAGAAATAAAGAATTCCCCTCTCTTCTCTCTTTCTCTACAATATTCTTGTTCTTTTTTATTATTTTATAATAATTATTTCTTTTTATCATAAAGGTAGTAAAAGCCATATATAAATTTACCACACATAAATTATATACTGAGATGTACAAAAATTTTCTAGAGGGAAAAATACAAATATTGGTAAGTGGAGCTACATAAATTATTTGATATACAAAATTACAGATTTATTATAATGAAATGAAATTAAAAAAAAAAGGGAAGAAAACTAACTGATTGAAAAGGCAAATGAATTGTCAGGCAAAATAAGAAACGGGGTGCACAAAATATTAAGGTGCCGTTTGGCCATAAACAATTTTCACTTTTTTTTCGGATTTTTTTTTCACTTTTTTCCGTAATCAGCGTTTGGCCATGAAAATTCCGAATATAACTTTCGGAATACCAAAAACTCAAAAAAATTATTTTTTAAATATTTTTTCACCTTTTTACAACTACATTTCACCAAAAACTACAATTTCAAAAACTATGGCCAGACACAACTCCAACTCCAACCCCAACTCCAAAATTCCAAAAAAAGGTGATTTTTTTTTTGATATCTATGAACAAACCGGGCCTAAATTTATCCAAACAAATGCAAAGAAAAGAAAATAGGGCCCACAGGATTAAAAAGCTGAAGCACAACTTTTTGGCAATAGACGGGTAATACGGAAAATACTATTTGAGAGAGAGGGCTTTTTGGTCAATTCAAATTGACCCTAAGCTCGAAATTCCAAAA
Source organism: Lycium barbarum (assembly GCF_019175385.1). Lineage (NCBI taxonomy): Eukaryota > Viridiplantae > Streptophyta > Magnoliopsida > Solanales > Solanaceae > Lycium > Lycium barbarum. Next base: position 26,666,973 of record NC_083345.1, on the reverse strand, counting down.
ATGCCCTTGTTCGTCTCTTGTTGGTCCTTCCCAATTCCCATTTTTATAAATACTAGCAATATATGCCCGTGCGATGCACGGACCGAACATGTTTATTCACTCTAAGTAGCTAGTCTTTAAGGTTTGTATTTTGTAAATAACTTTTTAAAACATTCTAATTGTTATTATATATAGCAACATATACAAAATGTATTTTATGTACCATAACTTTAGTTATAATTAAAAAATGGAGTTTAAAAATTAAAAACATATGATGAAATTAAGTCTTTGAGATGGAAAGAGTTGGACTTTTTTCTCATTATCATGACAATGAAAGTTGTTCATCGATGTGAAAAAGAAAATTAGTAAGAATATGAGGGAAAATTAATATTTTGATTCTAGATTTTTTCCTTTAAATTCTTTAATATCTTATATGTATATCGATAGGTTGATAGACATCTCAATTAACTAACCGTTCAGATCCAAACATAAGAACCATTGTTGTATATATTTGATTTTTTTAAAAGAAAAACTAATAAAATATTTTTGTTCAATTAATTAAAAAATATGTAATTAAGGGGTAAATTAGTTACATTATAATTTTTTATACTAACAATTATAGATAAAAGGAATTGTTACAGAAGAATCAAAATTAGAAAGATATATGTTATATGGTAAATCACCAAATTTTAATTCCGAAATGAAAATATAAAGTAATACATTTTATAAATGTAAAGAAACAATAATCAGAGAATGCAAATGAGAGTAAAGTAGTGACAAAGAAGGAAAACAGGGATAAAATCCACTCCTTCCCTTCACTTTTACTTGCCCATGTTAACATATCTAAGAGAAAGAAATTTTTCTTCTTCTTATTTTACCCTTCACATTAATTATTCATTTTCAACTCATTTTCTAAGGTTATTGAAACTATACACCAATAATATGGATATTGTGATAAAATATATACTTCATTTTATTAATTCTTAAAGAACGTGAAAAGTCAAAAATGCACGAGTGAAAGTGCACGGAGGGAATAAATATGTGTAAGAGACTTAAAATTGAAGTGCATATGTGTATACATGAGAAGAGAAAAAATACTCAGTATTATGACATATGTCCAAGTGGGATAAAAAAGTAGTTAGTTAAGGTGTACAATTTATATAAATTTTGGTATAAATTTACAATGCTATTGTTCGTCCTCTCTTCTCATTTAAAGTATTGACAAAGAAGGAAACGGGGATAAAAGACACTCCCTCCGTTCACTTTTACTTATCCATGTTAACATATCAAGAGAAAAAAAAATTCTTCTTATTATTAATTTTACCCTTCACATTAATTACTCATTTTCAAATCATTTTACAAGGCTATTGAGACTTACACTAATAAATACGAATATTATGGTAAAATATATACTCCCTTCGTCCCATATTATTTGTCACTTTCCCTTTTGCACGCCCCTTAAGAAATCATAAATAAAAGATATAATTTACTATCTTACCATATCTCTCTCCAATAAATACATTCTAATTAAAATTGACTATTTTCAAAAACATTTATTACTAAGGGAATATGGGAAAGATTTAATTAATTTTATTTTGATTTTGTCAATGAACAAGTAATGTGGCCAAGTAATATGGGACGGAGAGGGTAAGATGGGAAATATTTAATTAATTTTATTTTGGTTTTGTAAATGAGCAAGTAATTTGGACATATATTTTTAGTAATGTGGCCAAGTAATATGGGATGGAGGGAGTACTTCATTTATTAATTCTTAAACAACATGAAAAGTCAAAAGTGAAGAAGTAAAACTGTACGGAAGAAATAAATATGTGTCGGAGAATTAAAATTAAATTGCATACGTGTATACATGAGAAGAGAATAAATATTCAGTACTAAGACATATGTCCACATGGGGAAAAAAACAGTTTAGTAATGTGACCAAGTAATATGGGACGGAGGGAGTACTTCGTTAAGTAATTCTTACGGAACGTGAAAAGTCAAAAGTGAACAAGTAAAAGTGCATGGAGGAAATAAATGTGTCGGAGAATTAAAATTGAAGTGCATATATAGATGTATACATGAGAAGATAATAAATATTCAGTAGCTAAGTAATATGGGACGGAGAGGGTAAAGTGGGAAAAATTTAATTAATTTTATCTTAATTTTGTAAATCAGTAAGTAATTTAGACATATATTTTTAGTAATGTGGCCAAGTAATATGGGACGGAAGGAGTACTTCATTTATTAATTTTTAAAGAACGTGAAAAGTCAAAAGTGAACAAGTAAACGTTCATGGAGAAAATAAATGTGTCAGAGAATTAAAATTGAAGTGCATACATGTATACATGAGAAGAGAATGAATATTCAGTAATATGACATATATCCACATAGGATAAAAAAGTAATCGATTAAAGTGTATAATTTATATAGCTTTTGATATAAATATTCATTATTATGTTAGTCCATCCCGAACATTACTACTCTATATCAGCAATGATCCACAAGATTTGTCGTCCTCACATCTTAAAGGGATCCACAGGGGTAGTTTTTTTTTTCTTTCTTTTATTTTGGATAGCACACAGGGGTAGTCGCATAAGTTGCTACTTTTTGCTTGCAAATTTCTCTTTCTTCAAGCATTTTTCACGTGCACCTTTGTAATTGGTACTAGATATTAGTAATATCATAGCAACAGTTTGTGAATCTCTATTTTGCTCCTTCTTAAATTAATTTGTAGTCCTTTTTCTCAAATATTTATCCTATTTCACTTTTCGAGGGTCAAATTAAATAAATATTAATCAATATTTAAAAAAATGATATATTAAGAGGAGAATTGCTATTTATAGTATTTTTCATATAATTTTAATATCTAAATTTTAATTTTAAATATTAAATTGATCTAATCCAATTTAGCTCCAAGATTAATCAATTTTTCTTTTGAAAAATGAAATGTGACAAATTATTTTGGGACGGGGGAAAATTTATTATTTGTCCCTTATACATTCTGATAAAATTTATGCAATTTCGGAGCGAAATTTTCTTTTACAACTAGAGCATTTATGAGGTCATACTATATCTTTTCTTAAACCTCTAATATTTTACTTCTTTAGTTGAGCTTATATGTGATTATACGGATTTGCCCTAAAATTATTTTTAGGTATAATTTTGAATTTTTTTTACTTTATCAATGTATTTTAATTATTATATTGAAATTTTTGTAAGATCATTAATAAGGTTAAACTGTGCAAAAACTCAAAATTAAGGTTATAAATTGTAGTATAAATTTATAGTTATTGAAAAAAAATTGTTGTGTTAGATGATTCTAGAAGATGAATATATGAGTGTCTAATACGGATGAAAATAAAATACAACATTAAATCTTAAATGAATTCAAGATAAACACAAAATGAGTTTGAAGCAATCCGGAATTAAGTATCGGCTACATGTTTGGTCGGAATCGGTAACTCTTTGGTTTAAACTCTTTATTTATCTTAAGAGTTCATTGAGTATGTATAGATTATTAATTTAGAACAGAGTAACTTAAAATAGTTAGGATTCAGAAGCCATAAACTTCAGATTTTGGCTTCGCATTTTTGAAGTAAATAATTTCATTAAAGATAAAAGTTAAGATGTTAAAGGAGTGAAATGAACGTTTTACTTTTATATATTGAAAATATTCCTATCTGAAATTTTAATTATTATACAGTAAAAAGGTGTAATATTAATTATTTTTTAAAGTAAAATATCTACTTTATATTTTGAATTTGCCCGGGCCTCGTGAAACTAGTTTATATATAATAGAAATAGAAAAATGAAGCCAGTTGGTCCAACCTTGATAAACACGTGTAACCAAGAAGAGAAATCAAGGGACTCCAAGTATGAAACAAATTGCCCATATTAAATGATTTATTTTCTAAATTGCCCTTGTTGGTAGACCCTCTGGCAATATTTTCCATGCTTTTCGTACAATCATTTTGAGCCTTATTCGTCCCATTAACTGCCACTTCTACAATAGAAGATATATATATATATAATATAATATAAAATAATTATTTGGTGTTTATAGACAAACAAATTATATATATACACTCTATCCGTCTCAAATTATTTGTCGTGTTTCTCTTTTACAGAATATATAAAATTAGGAGCTTTTGACTATTTTACCATTATTTATGTCTTAAATATAATCTCTCTTCATTAATATTTACTCTATTTATGTGCCATTTTCATCAATCGAGGCGTTTGTCGTCTTCAAGAATAATTAATATTAGCGTAAAATGGAATTGGTGGCCTAAAAACATCTTATTAATAATAGGTCTCAGGAATATTCAATAAAACTAGCTTCTGTGTCACGTGCTCGTGCATCACATGAGCATTCCGTGCGCCACACGTGCATCCCGTGCGTGAGAAGTACATTCCGTGCGTCCCACGTGTGTGACCCCACTTGTTCTTCTATGGATTGTCCCTCTATTTGTGGTTGATCGTCTGGTGAAGGGACGTCCTCGTTGTTATCCCCATTTTCCACATACGACCGCATAAAGGCCTAAAATAATCACATATGCACCCAGTATAGCCTGCAAAAAGTTTTACATTAGTTAGTCTTGTGGTTAACTATCTTATAAAACTTTTAGGGCTATATATAAGAATTACTTGCCCAAGTTTATTTCTTCTCGGATGATGAATAAACTATCACAACTACTCTAACCATGTTGAGAGGACTAAACGCTGTGAGGAACACAGGATTCAGTTCATTTGTTACGAGTGGTTGCAAATAATATATATGTAAGTCTAGAACAAAATACTTCCTGTAATGCAGACATGGAAAGTGAGGAGGAGCTTTTAATAAAACTTAATTTTATGAGTGATTTAAGAGACTAGATTATATATGCTTCTGAAAGAAAGAATATTTAACTCACTCCGTATAGAATTGGTGCAAGCTTAGCGTTCCAATGTATTGACCACGCAGACTATTACCTCTTTTCATAAATAATGCTACAATATCTCCCTCGGCAGTTCCAGGAAACATACCCACATAATGAGAGTGAAATCAGGATAGTCCCCTTTGTAATCCTACGCATAAAGTACTAGAGTCAAATTTTCTGCTTATTATTTCCTAGTAGCTTAATTTGTAACTAATTTCTATATATCTTCGCCTGCAAAATTGAGAATCCAACACAAAATATACACCCATATATAATTAGCTTGATGAGGCCTTTAGCAGCATGTTGTAAATCAAGATTTACCCTATCACTTTGAGAATCATGATGGGGCTTTCCTCTTGTCCAAACAGCTGGGCCTTTTACTGTAGTCACTATCATGGCCCTAACGAGTGTGTCAATGGTCCCAACTATTTTGGCCTAGCTTCTTATGTTTGTGAGCTGCACATTCTTACGCCTAGAATAAGCAAAATGTATATAGGAAGAATTAGGGAAATTATAAAATGGTAATGAAGTAATGGAAGCTAGTTCTTCTAATGTTTGGATACTTTCATTTCTGTACTTTTTAATTGTAGACTAAATACTTATGCCGAGTTTAAGTGTCTATCTGTCACTAACTAAGTTTAAGTGTCTATCTTACAAAACATGTTTATTTGGCCCGAAAGAAATTAGTAAAGAAGAAGACGTCTGAGAACAGATGCTGAAAAAAGGCTCTTTGAGTTGGAATTTCCAACTATAAACAAGTGTAGCAAAGTCGCCTTCGTTCTCAATTTCTATTGGGACAGAGTAAGGTATCATAATAGATCCAAAATTACGATTAGAGTTGGGCAGGATAAAAGAAAGAATCCAATCTCTTTCTTCCTGGTCTTACTGGCCTTACAACGGACTAAAGAGAACGGAAGTCTCAACTCCCAAATCCCCAAGGTGAGGGATGGACCTTCTTGTCTGATTCAATCTCATCTGTTAGTTCTGATAAAATAAGTTCTCAAGAAGCACTTCTACCATTATTTTCCAACAATTGCTGCAATTCCTGATTTATAAAACCTGTTATAATCATTGGCGGAGCCCAAACTAACAATAGGAGTAAACTTTCCGTGTATCTGCAGTATAGGTGAACTTAAAATTTTGCATTACCTGTTTGGCTGTTCAATTACACTAAGCACCAATATTCTTTGTCCTCTGCTTCAGAAAAAGGTAAATTAAAACACAAAAAGTAAATATCAAGTGAAGCTCTTCTGTAGTCTTAACTTTTTTAAAAATAAAATAAAAATTGCTTATAGAATAATTTTAGCAGTTTATATAAATTTATTTTAGTTGAAGGAAGTTTTCAAAACTAAAATCCGTAAGAGCTTACCTCATTAAGATCAACAATATAATACAATGTATCAAGAAGATTATACGAATTCACCATATTGTCAATTAAAAAAAGAATTTGATTATAATAACATAATTTAGCTATCTTGCATTTTAAGAAGATATAAGAATAAACACCGAATAAAATGTATAGAAAAATTAATAAATATATTTAGGGCTTCTCACTGATATGTTCATGATAAACATATAGTAAAAAGATCGACATTTTTATATACGTATAATAATATTTAATTTTTTCGATTCTGCTGGATGTAAAAAACAAGTAACTAGTGACTCTTTTAGATTTATGTATATTACTTCTTCGAATTTCAAGTTCAATGCGTTTGTTTTAAAATCTTCAAGAACTGAATTTGCAACTCACTCTTTGAAACTTTGCAAAAACTGCTTGCTTGAGCTATTTTCATTTGAAAAAAAAATGAAATTAAAACAAAATCAAACTCAATTTTTAAATATTTCCAGAACTCAAACTAATACTATCTTTAAAAAACTTGAAATACTTAACTTTGAAAAATACTAAACAAACACAAAATTATTCATCAAATATAATCGGACAGAGATATATTTTCGGAAGGTCTTACGTGGGATCCTACCCATGTGGCAGTGTCACACAGTGTCAAATCCTGACCAAGTTTACATGTGGTTCCTGCAGGCAAAATTTGGCCAATCTATTTAGATATTTTAACGTGATATTTCTAAAGCCATTTATTTTATCTTTATTCTAATTCAATAGAGAATTGGATTGTGTCAAACGCATAGTAATTGAGCGTCTTCATAACATTTCAGAGTGTGCACTTGACTTTCTCTATCATTCAAGTTTGGAATAGATTATACTTTGAGTAACTCATACAGGTGTACTTCATTAAACAAAATGGGAAATGGATAAAAAACGTCCGTAACAAACTATGAGAAATTGAAGAAAAATGTCATTAGTTAATTATTTGATCCAAAAATACGCGTGTCGTTACTTAATTGGATCCACTAATAAAAAGTGTGGGCCTCTCCTCCGTAAATTGACAAAGTAAAAGATACTAAATTTATAATTAGTCATTTTAAATCTCTATAATTATAAAATAATCACTATTAATATTAATTTTTACAGGTGAAATTCCAAATTATTTTGAAAGATTATCTCGGTGAAAATTGAAACTTTAGGAGTGTGTTTGTATGAATGATTTTTTTAAAAAAAATTCACATTTAATTTGATCGATCAATTTCATTGAAAACTAAGTTTCTTAAAAATAAGTAAAATGACTTTTCTAGTGAAAATAGAAAAAAAATAAATTTCATAAGTAGCATTAAACAAATTGTCTAGATTATACATAAATATTTATAAATAATATTCCTTAGTTATAAAACACCCAAAAAATGTAAAAATTTATCTATTTTTAGAAAACTGTTTTCGGTACTTTCTTTCATTACCAAAACATGACAATGATTATTTTCGAAGATAGGGTCGAAAAAATGGACGGTTGATGCACCGTATTTCTCTGTTTAGTGTATGTTTTGCTCGTTTACCGCCCTTGCTATCGGCCAAAAAAAATACAGCCATGCAAAACACAACTTGTTCTAGCAGTAACAACATTGTTTTCACCATTCAATTTCACCATCAAGTCATGTCCCTATCTTAGCCCACCTTTTCCCCCTACCTTTCAAATATCCCCTCTTAACATATGTTCATTTCTTTCTTTCAGTAGCACATCAAGAATTTTCAAGCAAAATTAGTATTCAGATTTACTGATTTTGCCAGTTCTTGAAAGTGGGGTTTTCTAAATTCCATTTTTTTTCAACTTTGGGAAATGAAAACAGGAGGATTAAGAAGCTGGATACTAGTGGACAGTAAGGGGAAGAGTAGCATATTGGATTTGGATAAGTATGCTATTATGAAACGAGTTTCAATACATGCTAGAGATCTCCGTCTTCTTGATCCTCTTCTTTCTTATCCTTCTGCAATACTAGGCAGAGAAAAGGCTATCGTCCTCAATTTGGAGGTAAACTTTTAACCACTTTTGCTTACTACTTTCTTTGTTTGTGCTTTTTGTGTAAGAAATTTAATTGTTAAGCTTTTGTTTTGGTTGTGTGTTCACTGCTTTCAGCATATCAAAGCAATTATTACTACAGATGAGGTAAATTTCTATTGCTTTCTACATTGCATACTGGAATTTGAGGCGGTTATGAATTCCGATATGATTTCGTTTTTACACTATCATCACAATTTAAGTTGTTGTACCAGATTACCTCTCTTATTTTTCAGGTTACTAATTGCACTTATTTACGATTGATGTAACAGTGTAAAAATGTCTTTTTATACAGTTAAGTATTGAAGTTAAGTTCACTATGAATACATGATTATCTGTTGAGAATATTATTAAATAATAAAAGAATATAATTAAATAAATAACAATGTGTTTTTTTTAACAACTTATGCGATGAGATTGTCACACTCACACACTTAACATTATCGGTTGTCACTTTATAGCTTTACTGTTTTTTATTTAACAATAAAATGTCTATCCCATTGTGTGTGCTTTATTTGATTGAGGTAGGTATTGCTTCGGGACCCACTGGATGATAATGTTGTTCCTGTTGTTGAAGAACTTCAAAGAAGATTACCATTGCCTGCTATTGGCTTAGGAGAAGGTGAAGATGATGACCAACCTGTTGTTAATGGGTCACGCAATGAAATGCAAACTGTTGAACCAACTGGTATGCACCTCATGATATAGAGCCCGTTTGGATTGGCTTATAAGTTAGCTTATAAGTTGTTTTCAGTTTTTTTGAGTGTTTGGCTGGCCAGCTTAAAGTCATTTTGTGCTTAAAATAAGCTCAAAAAAATAATTGGGCCCATTTGACTTAGCTTATAAGCTGTTTGCAGCTTATAGGCATAAGCCCATCCAAACAGGCTCATAGTCAATTCTTTTTCTTAAACTCCTTTTGTTTTGTTTCCCTTGTTGTTCTTCTTCTTTGTTATAGTTAATGAGTATGTCTTTTGATTGCTATGTGTTCTTTCTATTAACTAGTGTAATTTGTGGATATGATACAGAGTTTCCATTTGAATTTCGAGCTTTAGAAGTAGCACTAGAAGGAGTATGCAGTTATCTTGACACTCAGACACGAGAACTAGAGACGGCTGCTTACCCTGCTTTAGATGAGCTCACCTCCAAGGTAAGATAGTAAACCAATACGTTATGGGGACACTGTATAATAAGGTCACTTATATGGTTAGTCCAACTAAGTACCTAAATTATGCATTAATAATTATCGTTAATCAGCTGCCGTATCTGCTGTTCTTGAAAGTCATATCTACTTGCCACCATCAAATGTTGAACAAGTTTCTTTTGTTCGATAGTTTGACAGGTTGGTTATATATGATGATTTCGTCTTTGTTTTCTTCCAAAAGCATTGGATTAACACCTTCCTTTTCTAGAGGATTAAAATAGAACAAAGCTTACCTTGTAAGTGGAGAAGGGAAGAAAAGGAAAAAAGATACTGATTTCTTGCAACGTTATCTTAAGCATGGACTTCAAAAAGCAGTGTTCTTAGAAATATTATCATCCAATAGAAGAGGGAATGACAGAGTCTTTGTGGGAAACGAAAACAATCACTTGTTAGTGATGAACGGATTAATGAAGTTTTATGGAAAAAACTTGCAATCTTAGGATTTATATTTAGCTCACGACAGAATCCGGACGCAAGCAGTTGAAAAAATTATCCCAGGGTATAGAGTTATAAGTAGTACATAAGTTTAATTGACAAAGTGTCCTTCCTCAACTGTTGATTTCATCCCAAGCACAACTAAGGAAACCATTGTTTAGTTAATTGACTGGATAGCATTTTGGTTTTGATATGTCTGTGCTGGGCATGTATGCTAGCTTTTTCTTCTTGCAATAAATGTATCAGCTCCCTTTCTCTTGTGCAATATCGTTCTCTCAAAGTTCTCCTGCAGTATGTGCATCATTATTCATCTATTGAGGGTATGGTTCAGTTTGTTTCCCAAGTAACAAATTTTACTAATTTGCAGATTAGTAGTCGTAACTTGGATCGAGTGCGCAAATTGAAGAGTGCAATGACTAGGTTGACCAGTCGGGTTCAAAAAGTATGTCTCTCTTTTTCTTCTCGTGTTATGTCCTGAAATGTACAACGATGTTCTGGTCTCTGCAATGGTTCATGGAACATTCGGTGTCTCAAAAGGAACAAGATTGAGTTTATTTAGAGCTGAAAAATGGGCAGCTATAAGCCTATATTTCCTTTCTGCAAGTTTAATTAAAGGCTTCATTTTTTGCCTGTCGGCCCATAATTACGGTTGCTAGCCAAAAAACAAAAAAAAAAAAAAAAACATATACACTGATTATGTATATTATATGTATATTTATACTTAATATACACAACCTATACATTTGCTGGCTATTAATCTTTTGAGTGGTCCAAGAATGTAATTATAACACCCTCCATAATTGAATCTAAATTATGTCAATTTCTAGGTCAGGGATGATCTCGAACAACTTCTTGAAGATGATGATGACATGGCTGACCTTTACCTCTCAAGAAAATTAGTTGCCGGAGTATCATCCCCCCTGAGTGGCCAGGTGGTACCTTGCTGGTCCCCTGAGTCTGCAAAATTATTATCCAAAGCAAGTAGGATCAGCGGGATAACTCATGAGGAGACTGATGTTGAGGAACTTGAGATGTTGCTTGAGGTTCGTATTTTCAGGAACTTACACACTTGTTGATAAAAAGTATGTGTTTGTTGAATAACTGCATACTTTTGCAGGCTTAGTGTTTGTTGAATAACTGCATACTTTTGCAGGCTTACTTTGTGCAAATTGAAAGCACGATGAACAAATTGACAACGGTAAGAAAGTGAATAGAGCAGGAACTTGATGCCCTTTACATACATAAAATGAAATAATACTGATCATTCGGAACTAAATAGTAATACTGGTGTTCTTTTATCCAGTTGCGGGAATATATTGATGACACCGAGGACTATATCAATATTCAGGTTACTCATTGCTGAATTAACTTGTTCTTAAATACTAGTAAAAGCTTCTAGCTTTAGGAACTATAGAGAAAACTAAACAGTAAATTCCTTGTTGTAGCTCGACAATCATCGAAATCAGCTAATCCAGGTATGTTGATCCCCTTATTCAGATAATAGTACAACTCATACGATCTGTTGAAATTATTATCCTATATAAGATCTGTTACTTCTCGACTTGTATATTAGCAAATAAATGGCGATTTGTTTTGACTGATACCGCAGCTGGAGCTGTTCCTGAGTTCTGGTACGGTTTGTTTGACAGTGTACTCATTAGTGGCTGCAATATTTGGAATGAATATTCCATATCCATGGAACCATGACCATGGTCACCTTTTCAAATGGGTGCGCATACTCGACCAATTCTTTTTCTAGGACTATTATATTATATCAAGAATTTAATTTAGTGTATAGAAGTTAAACTCTGTTCAAAATCTCACTTGAAGGAGCTTTCGTTTTGTTTTAAACATTTAACGTTAATATTGCAGGTGGTCATGCTTGCTGGAATTGCTTCAGCTTCAGTTTTCCTATCAATAATTACATATGCTCGGCACAAGGGTCTTGTTGGATCTTAATTACTCCTTTAATCTCTATATTATAATATACCCTTACACATCAACGTGTTCAGATTTCTAGATTGCAACTTCGAGGAAGGGACGGAGTCGGGATTTGAAACAAGAGATTCAAAAAATGCAAAAGTGTCACGAGACAGACTTATGACCTAAGTTTTTTGAACCCTTCTTTGCCACACTGCTAGAAGCTTTTTGTGTATTGGAGAAATTCAATAATCAATATATATACACGATAAAAATAAAATCTCACCTATGGACAAATGTAATTTTCTGACAAGCGGATCCAATTGAACACCCTTGAGCTAATGTGACTCTTTGCAAATACGTCACTCAGGCTTCAACAAATGTACTGAATTTCTGAGAAGCTGAGATGGCATCGGGATAGAGACCGACCAATGTTTTAAATTAGTGGATACGAAATACAGTTACATCCACAATGTTTCGTAAGAATAAATGCTAACTTAATGTATGTATATGTATTTGAAAAAACAGTAACTATATAGTTCGAATTTAAGACAAGGAATGGTTTACAATTTTCCAACTACTTTCATAAATATGCATCCCAGGCTGTAACGGCTCTCGGAGTAATTCACTAATTCTATCACAATTTTCAATTGTTAAACTTATAAATAGGCAGTTTAACTCTTTGAAGTAAACTTGGGTGGAACTGGTTCTTCAGTTACGAGTTTGACCGAACTCATTAGCTTTGATCTCCGTAATTGTATTAAAATATTGAATATGTACAAATTATTAAATTAGAATTCAATAACTTTAAAAGATTAGAATTCCGAACCCATAAGCTTCAAATCTTGATTCTCCCTCCAATTAAACTTGCAAGATTTTAAAGAGAGATAGAGAGAACAAGGAAGGTTGCGTGGCTTCTACATCTAAGTTATGTTTATTTTTTTGCTTATGTTTCACGTCAGCCATTGGACAATTTCCAATCCGATTAAAACCATTTAATTGCATTTGCGTGCCGTGGGTGGTGTACAAGCTACGACATTTTTTGTTAAACACGAATTTGCTCCACATATATCCTTGGACTAACTCTCAAAGTGGCTATAACATAAATAACCTGTTATAAACTACATTGACACTAAATAACAGGGTTTTACGCAAAATAAACTATTTTTTAACTTAAAATCCAATATTGAGCTATTTGTGATTTATTAAACTAAACAGAAAACAACAAGCTGTCAGCCTGTGACCCACACATACGCGCACAGAGGGTGTTATAGATCTGAAACGTTAACATATTACGTACTTCTAATGTTGAAGTCTTGAAGCTATATTAACTTACTTGTTAGATATGTTAAAAGAGGGACATAAATTCCTGTCTACCCCTAAAGGTGGTTAAGAAGTTTCGGGACCAAATCGTAGAACAGAAAAAGTTTAAACAAGATCAACAGGACTACAAATTTTGTTCCAGGGCTGGCACGAGGTGACATTTTATGGCATGGAGACTCCAATTAGCGGCGAAATCAGTAACACATAATTGAAATTTGAAACTATAATAAATTAATAATTTAAGTTGTAAATGACTTTTACGTACAATTTAGCCGGCTATAATATGTTATTGTTCTATTTTTCAAGTTACCTTATCAGGTTTGATATTAAGAATTATATGTTGAGATCAACTTTTACCTATTTATCCTACCAAGGGGTGCGGTGAGGTAAATATTAATTCGCATCGGTATTTACACTAAACAAAATAACCTTCACAATTAAAAATTAATGTAAGAATACTTATCATTTAATCATGATGAAGTAACACATGTGTGTGAAAGACACATGTTTTGTATTTATTGATTTGGTGTAAAGTGCAGGTAAACTTTTACCACTTGGTGAGATGGATAGGACGATCATCCACCCTTAATTAAAGGTCTTAAGTTCGAATCTTAAGAATAGATAAACCTCTGGTATGAAGTGTTGGCCCCTTTAATACACCCTTCATGGTGCAAATTTAAATTAATGGAGCACATGAATTTCAAATGTCAGGTCATAAAAAATTATCCGATTATGTAAAAGTCAATACACTAATAAATACAACTTAAAATTCATAAAATAATGTGCCTTGTGATACATACTCTAATGGGGAAGCTTCAATTGAGCTTAAAACACCCAGTGTCATACGACTAACACTAACATAATTCTCCCATTCCCTTCAAGAAGCTTCCTTCATGTGAACGCAACAACAATTTCTAATTTAAACTTCGGCTTTCTTGTTACCTTTACTATGCATGGAGAAATCGTTTTACTTGATGTACTATCACCTGCAGTTAAATGGAAGTTTTTTTTTTTTTTTGGTTTTCGTCTCGTATTTGATATTCGTATTAAGGTTTCGATTAATTTGAATTCGTGCCACATAAGGCTGAGAAGCGCTCCCTAACAGGATCCTTTCATACCTATGACTCGAATCCGAATCTTTAATTAAAGATGAAAGAATCATATCCGTCATACCACAATTCTTATTGGTTATATGCGAAGGCATGGTGTAATTCTTACAAGGACATCAAACAGAAGTTTTTCCGGTTATAGTAGAGATGTCAGAATGACACCAAACATGAAAAAGAACTAATTTCTACTATATTAGAAGCACCGGTTGGTGCTTCTTTCGTCGTCTGTCTGTGGACCCCCCACCCCCACCCCCCACCAACATAAAAATAAAATAAAAATTGGGCCCCATATTTTTAAAAAATTATAAAAAAAAATTGTGGGCCCCATATTCAACAACATCCAGCATTAAAAAAAAAAGTGGAACCCACCACATCCAAACTCACGGGAAAAAAAAATTGGATCCCATATTAACAAAATCAAGCAATATTGAAAAAAAAAAGTGAATCCCATATTAAACGGGCCCTAAAAAAAAAAATTGTGGACCCCATATTCAACAACATCCAGTATTAAAAAAAATTTAAAAAATTGTGGGCCCCATATTCAACAACATCCAGTATTAAAAAAAATTGTGGGCCCCATATTAAACAACATCCAGTATTAAAAAAAAGTGGAACCCACCACGTCCAAACTCACGGGAAAAAAAAAGTGGACCCCATATTAACAAAATCAAGCAATATTGAAAAAAAAGAAGTGAATCCCATATTTTTGGGCCCCATATTAAATAGGCCCTAAAAAATATTGTAAAATAAAATAAAATTGTGGGCCCCATATTCAACAACATCCAGTATTAAAAAAAATTGTGGGCCCCATATTAAACAACATCCAGTATCAAAAAAAAAAAGTGCAGACTTTGTATTCTTAGCAAACACTAATATAATAAAATTTTAGATACGGAGCACAAATTACAATGTTATATCAATCATGTTTTGAACATAGTATATATATATATATATATAAAAAAAAATGGGCCTCATATTAAACAGGCCCATAAAAAAAATTGTAAAAAAAAAATTGTGGGCCCCATATATATTGACCCCATACTAAATAACATCAAGCAATATATATAAAAAAAAGTGGAACCCACCATCTCCAAACTCACGGTAAAAAAAGTGGACTCCATATTAACAAAATCAAGCAATATCAAAAAAAAAAAATTGAACCCCATATTCAAAAAAAACAATGTCAAAAAAGACTTTATATTCGTAGTAAACACTAATATAATAAAGTTTTAGATACGGAGTACAAACTACAATGTTATATTAATCGTGTTTTGAACATAGTATATATATATGTGTGTGTGTGTGTGTGTGTGTGTGTGTGTGTGTGTGCATAAAAATAATGCAAATTAATAATGTCAAAAAAAAGAGCACCCCATATTAAAAAATCAAACAATATTCATGTAATTTCCAAAGTATCTCATTAAGTCAATAATGATGGATTCATTACCGCGTGCGTGTCAATACATTAGTGGGAGCAAATGAAATTATTGTACAGTAACATACTTAAAATACTTATATATTAAAATAAGATAGAATTTAATTACTTTTTCATTTTTTCCTTACTCTAATAAATGTGAAAATAATTGTAGGCCCCATATTAAACACCATGCGTATTTGTAGCAAACACTAATATAATAAAGTTTTAAATATGGAGCACAAACTACAATGTTATATTAATCGTGTTTTGAACATAATATCCCATATTGACAAAATCAAGCAATATATATATATATAAAAAAAAAAAATGAATCCCATATTAAAAAAATAAACAATGTCAAAAAAAAAAAAAGTGCAGACTTTGTATTCTTAGCAAACACTAATATAATAAAGTTTTAGATACGGAGCACAAATTACAATGTTATATCAATCGTGTTTTGAACATAGTATATATATATATATATATAAATAATGCAAACTAATAATGTCCAAAAGGGTGGGCCCATACTAAACGACACCAAGCAATATAAAAAATAAAAATAAAAAAAAGAAGAAACTATATAAAGCATGGGTTTAGACCCATGCTTCATCGTCCGTTGTCCCTTTAAAAAAAAGAAACAAATGTGGAACTGACCACATTCAAACTCACAAGAAAAAAAAAAGTGGACCCCATATTAACAGAATCAAGCAATATTAAAAAAAAATGTGAATCCCATATTAATAAAACAAACAATGTTAAAAAACAAATGCTTAGAAAATCAAACAATTAAATCAATAATGATGGACTCTTTAGAATAAGGAAAAAATCAATTTCTACTTTGTTTCGTTTTAAACATGTAAAATTAATTTAATAATTTGAATTAGAATTATCTAAATTTGATAAAAAATAATAAGTATTTTACACCGTTAAATTAATCGAATTAAAATTGAAAGTATCAACTGATGCTTAAATATTGCTATTGTTTTATCTCAAAGAGAGGAAAATAGTTTCTTTTTAAACAAGTCTTCTCTTTTAAAGAGTATTAATAAATTTTCGTAGCAAACACGAATAAAATAAAGTTCTAGATACGGAGCACAAACTACAATGTTATATTAATCGTATTTTGAACATAGTATATATATATATATATATATACATAGATACACTATAATCCGAAGTGTTGGGTCCGTGCGCAGCACGGGCATAGGCCATCTAGTATAATAAGATACATATTATATGAGTATACAAAGAATAGTGCATATATATCTGATTAGTCATTGATTACTTAATATGTGTAAATTAATTAATTAATTTTACACACACACACACACACACACACACATATATATATATATATATATATATTATTACTATTACTATTAATAAGAGCGAATGTCAGGAGCTTCGGGTCATCATGAATTTACGGATAAACCATAACATTTCTGTTTATTCCATCTGGGTCATAAAGGATATTTCAGAAAGTTTACACAAATGAAGTAATTCAATCAACGGAAAAGGGTTAAAAATACCCCTGAACTTTGGGAAATAGTTCATCAATACCCTTCGTTATACTATTGGGCCAATTATGTCCTTATCGTTATACTTTTGGTGCAAATTTGCCCTTAATATAAACGGAGCGACACGTGTCAGCCTTAGAATAAAATAACCCATCCCCAATTTTAATCAAAATCCACCCCTCAATTTGGCCCACGGCCCGACCCAATTGCCCCCAAAACTCAATGAATTAATAACAAACAACCAAACATATCTTGGAAATGTGGGACCCACAAAAAAACATCATCTTCTTCTTCATCTCTTCAAAATTCCCCACCATTGCCAATCCTGAATGTATCTTCAACCTGAAATTCGTTCACTTTACGCAGCCCAAAATCAAGGAACAATATTTGATGATATCAGCAATGAATCCTTTGCAACCAAACAAATTTTAATTTCACCATCGACATCTTCTAGCTCGGGCAAGCTGCAACGGGAGTCGTGGGTGCTCCGTACCCGAAGAAAATCGCCGGATACGGAGGGGGATAAATAGTGCTTGCTGACTGCTACTAAGACATGGCTCACAATTATCAATTTGACTCATGCTAGGTAGTCTCCCATGAATTCAAGTTAACATAAATTCAACTGGTGGCATAGGTATCAACGGCGATTGAGAGCCACTGATTCAACTGGTGGCTGTTTTTGTTGGTAACAGAGGTTTGCTGGCAGTGACTGAATATCGACAAACAGAGTTCAGTGACATGTCTGATTGCGGTGGAGCTAGAGGTGGATGAGGTGGTCCAGGAGATGATCTTGTTGATTTGAATGAAGAATGTGGTGGTGGAGCCGGCGGTAGGAATGAGTTCGAGGAGATGATGATTTATTGTGGGTCCCACATTTTCCAAGATGTGTTTGGTTGTTTGTTATTAATTCACTGAGTTTTGGGGTTAATTGGGTCGGGTAGTTGGTCAAATTGAGGGGTGGGTTTTGATTAAAATTGGGGATGGGTTATTTTATTCTAAAGCTGACACGTGTCACTCCGTTATATTAGGGGCAAATTTGCACCAAAAGTATAACGGTAAGGGTATAATTGGCCCAATAGTATAACGAAGGGTATTGATGAACTATTTCCCAAAGTTCAGGGGTATTTTTGACCCTTTTCCATTCAATCAAAAAGAATTATTGCAGCTGCCGTGCAAATGTTTGATCTGTGGACTAATTTACCCTTTGGGAATTTCTGAAAACGTGGGACCCATTTAACTTTCAGTTGCCAGCCTTTGATTTTGATGACCACATGACTGCTTTGGTAATATATTTGTTTCTCTCGCCTCACCATATATAGCAACAAAAAATGAATTTTAATCCCATATTTATTTGAAGAGAAAAGACATCATTTCTGTCCGGCCGCACAACTCCCTTTAGCAATTAAATTTTATGGTCGTTTATTTACCTCCCTATTTTTGTTTGAAGTGAAATAAATACCCCTTAATAGATGATGTGGCAAAAAAATATTATTAAAAAGCGCGTGAAAAGGAAAAAAACACTAAATATTGTCCAAATTATATACGTGTCATCTTATAATTAGATGATATACAATTACCTATATAAATTATGTTTTTCTTATTTTTTTATATCATTTTAGATGTCCTTTTCTTTTTCCTTTTTCCTTTTTTTCCCCTTTTCTCTTTCTTCCTTTCCAGTGCCATCTCCGATCCAACTCCTCCATGCCATTCTTGCGTTTGTTTTTTCCTGAAAAAAGGATGGTGCAGTCTGCAAAAATAAGAAGGAAAAAAAAAGTCTTCTTGTCAAGCCATTGCTAAACCAAAGATGACGAATTTTAACCAAATAGGTTTGATTATGACAGACTGTATTAAAGAAAGAAAAAGAAAGAAGATGAGAACTTGAATTGCTGTGGTAAGCTTGAAACGATGGGGAAGAAGGAGAGGGAGAGGAGGGGTGAGTGGGGGCATAGGGACCCGGGGGAGGGGAAGGGGGCGGTGTTTAGAAGAAGGGAGAAGGCTGAAAGGGTTAGGGTTATGGGGCCATTGTTGGAGTTGAAGTTCCATAGTTCTTGATGGAAGAAGAAAGGTGGAGAAAGAAAAAGAAAAGAAAAGAGAGAAAGAGAGAGAGAAAGTAGGAAGAGGAGGAAGAGCAAGAGAAAAGAGAGACTATCTAACGTGTTAATGACGTATCGTTGAGGTGGAGCTTATGTGGCGCGCGTGTATAGCACCTTCCAACCATGAAACTAGTATTGCACGTATAAGGTGGTATTTAATTAACTTGAAAGTTGTTTATGTAGAGAAATATAGCAGAAGAAAAGTAAATCGGAGAAACCTTCTGCTAGCCCAAGATCGTTACTAAGATTGGAAGATTCAACTAAAGAAGAGGAAGCTTTGGAAAGGAGAATTTTGTAATGGAAGAAGACTCTTGAATTGACTTGAATGACTTTCAATTGGGTTGATTGGAAATGTACAAGATCATCCCTATTTATAGTTATCTATGGATGATTCTAGATACTCTTCTAGATACATCTACAAGAAAATTCTAGCAACCTTTATCTTCTAGTAATACTCTAGAACATCTAGGTATTTCTATAAGATAATTATCTAAGATGCTACACTAGACCATTCTAGATATTCTTCTAAATATCTATGATATTTATTCTTCCAAAAAATTAACTTTAATTTTTCACACTCCCCCTTAAAGTATTTTTTGGAAGCTATCCTGAACTTGTCGTGGAAGAACTCAGACGAAGCTTGTGAGTGTGCCATGGTGAAGATCTCAACACTTCTTCCTTCTTCAAATGATGATGATTTTCCGCTAATAATTGGGCCACTAAAGAAACATGAATACATCTTGATAAAATTTTCATCTCTGTTACGGTCAGACTTGACAATATTTCTTTTTGGCCTTTGCGAACCACGTGAACCATCTTCATGCTGAGTTTCACATTCTTGAGTTTCCAGACTCCCCCTTTCTCTTAAGTCCTTGACAATTGTGTTATTTGGAGAAGCACCTGAGTCGGTGACGATCTGACCATTAATTTCTTGCGAAGACTTAGCACCACCGTAGGATGCACCACCAGATTCTTTTTTCAGCTCCTCAATGAATTGTTTGTCAGCTTCAGAGCATCCGAGAACCATATTATCTGTCTCTCCATATGAAATTGGGCCTTCAAGGTCAACCTCTTCATTTATTTGACCGTCAGCTTCTCCATCTGCTTCCAGTATTTGATTTGAGCTAGTAATTGACTCTGATATGCCAGATGATTGATCAGAGACTTCAACTTCCACTACAACTCCCTCAATGCTTTCTCTAGAATGGTCACCATTGTCATATATAGTTTCAGAAACTTCATGCTTAGGATCTCCTTCAACATCCTTCACGTCCAGACTTTTATTACTAATTTTAGGATCTGATTCGTTGATTTCCTCGATAGCAGCTACCACGTCACTAGTCTGAACATCTTTGGAATTTGCTTGCTTTTTGTTGATGACACCAATGTCTTCCTTCTCCACGTAATGGACCGTATTATCTCTTGAATCCATGATCCAGTCTCTTTCGAAATTGAAGGAAGCCAGGGCATCTACTACACGAGCCTCAGGTATGAAGCACTTTCCCTAGTCCTCTTCTTCTTCAGCAGCTTTCTCAACTTGAGACATGTTTCTCTCTTTTGTTTGGCAATATCTTTTTATGTGTCCTATTTTACCACACATGTAACATTTGAGAGTCTTCTTATAGTTATTAGTAGACTCTCTCTCCTTTTCTAGCTAGCTAGAAACACTTTGAGATCGAGAGTGTGGCGTATCTCTGAATGTTTTTCCTTTGAAGTTCCTCTTGTCGGCTACAAGAGCATTCCCTTCCCCTTCTTTAAAACATACACAAGCCATCTGTTTGGCTAGTAGCTCTTGTGATGACAATAAATTTTCAAACTTCTCCAAGGATGGTTGTTGAGCCCATTCTTGAATTGATGTAACAAAAGGAATATATTCTGACTTCAAACCACGAATGATAGTTCTTCTCATTCGTGCTTCAGCTATAGCCTCATCCGGATTTATAAAGAGATCTCTGAACATAAGTTCTTAATCCTCAAAAAGTACTCGGCAATAGAAAGATTACCTTGAGTGGTGTTTGCCAATTCATTCTCCAATATTTGTAGCCGGGCTTCATCTTTCTTGTTGAACAAACGATCAAGGGTCCTCCAAATTTCATGAGCTGATTTGCACCTTATAATATGATCAAACAAGTTGTGTGAGATGCAGCTCTCTAGGATGAACTCCGCCTCCGCATTAATCTGCTTCCACTTCTTGTATGCACTGCTATTTTCCGATCCGTTAATAGGAGGACTTGTGTAATTACCATTAACAACATCCCACAAATCCTCTCCCACAAGGTATGACTCCATACATGTCTTTCATACCTTGTAATTGGACTGATGCAACAACTCCATCCCCAGTCCATTAACACGGCCGCTTAAATCCATTTAGAGAAACCAGTTGAATCTACCTCTAACCCGATCTTGAAATAAAATCCAGAAGCCAACTACGGCTATGGCTCTGATACCATGTAGAGAAATATAGCAGAAGAAAAGTAAATCGGAGAAACCTTCTGCTAGCCCAAGATCGTTACTAAGATTGAAAGATTCAACTAAAGACGAAGAAGCTTTGGAAAGGAGAATTTTGTAATGGAAGAAAACTCTTGAATTGGCTTGAATGACTTTCAATTGGGTTGATTTGAAATGTACAAGATCATCCCTATTTATAGTTATCTATGGATGATTCTAGATACTCTTCTAGATACATCTACAAGAAAATTCTAGCAACCTTTATCTTCTAGTAATACTCTAGAACATCTAGGTATTTTTATAAGATAATTATCTAAGATGCTACACTAGATCATTCTAGATATTCTTCTAAATATCTATGATATTTATTCTTCCAAAAAATTAACTTTAATTTTTCACAGTTTAGGGGGTAAATAAACGTCCGTTAAGTTAAATTGCTAAAGTGAGTTGTGCCGCCAAGTTTTGGGTGGGGGTTGGGAATGATGTCTTTTCTTTTATTTGAGACTACATTATAGAAGAAACTAGATTTTCCTTAACAGTGCAATCAATGGTATTTCTTAATGAAATCGCCTAAGGAGTACTATAGTAGTTTGTGTTTCCAACAGCTCCTTTGGGTGGAGAAAAATATTACAACATAAAGCACTAATAATAAATGAGGGATGAACTTCAAAAATTCCTCAATGTTTTTTTATTCTTCGCATAGTGATACTTTTCCCCTATAGTCAAATTTTAGATTTATTCGAATTTATTCATATAATTGCAAAGACTTAAATTAGGATGCACATTCACCAAGTTAAGACATAAGTTATATACGAATTAACATCGTAAATATTAGTGGAAATTATAATGCAAGGATCAGTAATATATGTATGGATTCATGTGATGCATAGATTAATAATTCGACGATATATATATAAGGTCAATTACATGAGTTTCAAACAAAAATTTGAATGATTGATCCATTTATAATTTAATTATTGGGCCCCTGCACAGCACGGACTATGCGCCTCTAGTGTGTGTGTGTGTCTATATATATATATATATATATATAGAGAGAGAGAGAGAGAGAGAGAGAGAGAGATAGAGAGATAGATATATAGGAGTATTAGCTATGACTAGCGCCCTTCAAATGCATCATTGTACTACTTTGATACCAGTCATTTTAAGGATATTATGTTACAAGTGTAACGGCTCTGGTCCAACTATTAAGGTATTGTATGTTTTGGGTCTAGGCACGCATATATTTATCCCTTGGGGTTTGAACCCAAAAGGCCCCTCAACACTTGATTATGAACTCATTCTTATAAGGTCCCTAACTTTCTTCTCTCATTCTAATGTGGGATTCGCCTAAGGTGTAATGTGCGCCCTTGTACGGAGGCTAGCCTCCGTCATGAGCACCACATATTGAGAATCAGCGTCCTCACTGAGGTTTGTCTTACCACCAAATTAAGGGCGATTCCTGCTCTAATACCATCTGTAACAGCCCCGATCCATCTATTAAGGTATTTTCCGCTTTGAGCCTTTTTCCGTTGGGTTTTAACCCAAAATACGCCTCAACAGTTGATTCTGATCTCATTCTTGTAAGGTCCCTAACTTTCTTCTCTCATTCCGATGAAGGATTCGTGTAAAGGTATAGTGTGCACCCATTTTTAAGTGCCCTCCGTCATCGGTGCCATAGCAGGACACCAGATTTACAATCTAAAGTTAAACTCCCTGTGTCCCAATTTTTGTTATAACATCAATGATTTTCTCGTTGCAACAAATGTATTACTTATCTTTCTCTGTGTTGCTTGAATGAAGGGAAAATTTTCCTCTATTTATAGAGCCAGTGCACCCATTGTTTGCATCATCAATGGCATTAGAAAGTTCATTTTTTCTTCCTTATCTTAATTAATAGCCGGATATCAAATTCAAAAGGTGGCTGCCCAAAAGATTTGTTGCAGATCCAAAGAAAAAAGAAGACTTTTTTCCTTAAAACATAGGACATGGGGCTAGACCTCATACATATCCCCTCTAATCCCATGCACCTAAAAAATGATTCTCCAATATTCACAAATAGAACACATTCTAACAAGTTCTTTGCATAACTCAAATGTGGCTGTTGGTATCATCTTGGTCAACATATCCACACGATTTTCACTCGTGTGAATCTTCTGAACCTGTAATAACTCATTGTCCCTTTCTCACTACCAATGTATCTAATGTTGATGCGGTTTGATCTTGCATGATACATGGAGTTTCTATTTCACTATTATTGTCGAAATAGATAACGTACCTCATTTGATGCAATTTAAGTTCTTGAAAGAATCGCTTATGCCATTTCATCTCCTTACCTTCTTCAGAAGCACCAATATACTCTACTTCAGTTCTTGAAAATGTGATGGGTCCATGAAGAAACATAATTTTCACGTCCAACTGCTTGAAGTGGAGCAGTTGGACGTGAAAATTATGTTTCTTCGCAGAGATTTGCAAAATTGTAAAAGTAGAAGTCATTTTGATAATGTGTGAGAAAATTTCATAAAAATTAATATCTTGCTTTTATTCGAAGTCATTTACTACCAATCGAACTTTATATCTAACCAGCTTTCCGTTTTCATCTTTCTGGAGCTTAAAGACAAACTTGCACTTGAGTGGTCTTTTTTCTTTTGGAAGTTCAATCAGTTCATATGTGTCATTCTTCTGTAAAGAATTCTCTTTCTCGCATGACTTCCTTCCGCTGTTTTAGTTTTAGATAAGACAACACCTCTTAGAAAATCCAGTCTCCCCTTTTTTAGTGATCAGGATATACTCTGAAGAAGGATACTTCGAGGATTGTACCTTCTATTGTTGAGATCTTCTCAAAGATTGCCGTTGTCCTTCTCTGTGTTGTTCTAGTTTCTCTTCATCTTCCTCTTGTGGACTCAGTTGATCCCCCCAAAACCTCTTCATCTACACCTTTTGTGTACCATTTTTCACTTGTGGAAGTATTATGTACATGCACAGTAGGAGGGCAACAAAGTTAGAAATTGTACCATTGTCATTTTTATCTTTGTTGATTGTCACCATCAACCCCGATCAATTTTTCTTGGAAGATTACATCTTTGATTCTTATGATCTTTTTCCTTGTTGGTTCCCACAATCTATAACCAAACTCGTCATTTCCCTAACCAATGAAGATGCAAGGACTAACTTGTCATTCAACTTTGTTATTTGCTCCTTCGGTACATATGTAAAAGGTCTGCAATCGAACACCTTTAAATGGGAGTAGGACACCTCCTCGTTAGTCCAAATTCGTTGTGGAATGTCAAAACCCAATTAAACTAACGGACTCTTATGAATCAGGTGACAGGCTGTCTAAATTGTTTCACCCTATAATGAGTTAGAAAGCTTATAGCCATTCTGAACATACTTCTCACCTTCTCAATAACATTGTGGTTCATCCTTTAAGCTACACCATTGTGTAGGGTTTTAAGAAATGTCTTTTCATGTTTTATCCATGGTTCGAACAATACTCTTTAAAATTTCTCGAAGTGAACTCACATCCATTGTTAGTTTGGAGATGATTTAGCTTTTGACCCATCTCCCTTTTCACCGGAGTGTGAAATTTTTGGAAAACTTGAAACACCTAATTTTTTATTTTCAATAAATAAACTCACAATTTTTGTGAAACATCATCAATAAAAGTAACAAGATAGTATATGTCACCACCGATCGAATTTATCTTTATTGGACCACAAACATCATAATATACTAAATCAAGCATATTTATTTTTCTTTCAATGTCTAAAATGAGACTCTAAATTGCTTTCCAATAAACAGTGATCAAAAGATTTACCGCCGTACCTTTGGGAAAAAAGATGAGTTATTTCCAACTTCCCTGTTCTGTTGACTTATGCCTTTTTGTTTTTTTTTTTTTCTCAAAAAAAGGTTCAGTTCCCATTTTCATGATTACTTATATTTGATAATGTTAGGCATTTTCACATGAGAATCTTAGTTGCAATATCACATTCAAATTTAATCTCTTAAGACGTTTAATCTTTACTAAAATAGATTTTAGTGTGTGTATATATATATATATAATAGATACCAGAGTCCGTGTCAGCACGGGCCCAACATATATTTATAATTTTATTTTTATGTAATTATAAAAAGAATTGATATATTCTATAACATTTCTTGAAAGTCACGTATGTAAAGATAGAAATTTTGGGAGCACGGGTTCAATAATTTGTGTCATGATGTTATTTCTTTGTTTCAGTTTATATAACTTTATTTAAGAAAAAGGCTAAAAGACACTTTTTTAAACTACGCGTTAATCAAATTTGAACCAGAATTTCAAAACTTATTGAATTTTTAACTACTTCTAAATACGGAAACGTCATTTGAACTACCATTCCCCTAGGCTAAAACGTGAAACTTTTTATACATATGGTGATTATGTATATTGTGTCATATAACATGGGCATAGATGCGATATAAGATTTCTATC
Source organism: Lycium barbarum (assembly GCF_019175385.1). Lineage (NCBI taxonomy): Eukaryota > Viridiplantae > Streptophyta > Magnoliopsida > Solanales > Solanaceae > Lycium > Lycium barbarum. The sequence continues at coordinate 26,640,740 of NC_083345.1, read as the reverse complement.
CTTTTTTTTTTTTTTTACTTAACCTATCATAAGTATGTACTAATAAATTATTTTGGCTATTATGGTGCTCCGTATATAATTAGAAACTTAAGACATTGAAAAATGCCTTTTGAGAATGTAATACCCATCTTAGTTTCTTTTTAGGATATTAAACAGTACTGCATTAAACATCCAAGTAATTTATTTTATCAGTTGTAACAATATTCAATTAATTTGATTATAGAATTACAATTAGTGAGATAAGATATCATCCATGGAACTACAAAATGTAATCAGTTGTAATAGTAGCTTTTAAAAAATGAAGGTTAATAATAATATATTCAGAACTACTTTTGAAAAAGTAATCCTTACCTGTACTTTCTCTGTCTATTGAATATTAGTACTACAGGAGTACTAAAAAAGCTATGGAGATTGGAGGGAGAGATAAGTAAGAGACTGCCACATTAAAGTAGAGATTGTCACATTAAAGTTTAATGGGGGACACTTTTTCTGGACAGTCATTCAAAAATGCTGCAAATGCAACGCGTGGTATAGAAATCCAACCGAATGAATCCATCATTATTGACTTAATGGGGATACTTTGAGAATTACATGGATATTGCTTAATTTTTTACTATGGGATCCACTTTTTTTTTTTTCGTTTTGATATTAATTGATTTGTTAATACGGAATCCACATTTTTTTTTACATGAGTTGGAGGTGGACGACGAAACCACCTCCATATTCATGCTTCTAATATTAGTAGAAATATATATATATATATATATATATATATATATATATATATATATATATATATATATATATATATATATATATGGGACCCAAGATTCTTCTCTTTTCTTATTGTTGCCCGTCACCTCTATCTTTGATCTCTTAGTAAAAGAGTTGAGAGTTGTTTTTATCTCTCTTGTTCTTCCTCTTTTTAGCTGCTGCAGTATTTCCTCTTCTTTCCAACTACTATAATAGAGCATAGCAAAAAAGGTTGCTGAAATATCCCCAGTAATTTTATATTATATGTACTGATTGTGTTAATAAATATTTTACACTATTAAACTATTCAAAAAAAATATTTATGTCCGGTAACTTTCTAAAGATATGAATTTTTAATCTTGAAAATAAGATTGATTATCTACAGTAACGGATAAAGATAAGCTGATAGTGTAAAACGTTTATGTACATAAGTTAAACTCGTGCCCAACACAATTTTATGAAGGAAATACATCAAGTGACAGGTAGGTAATTCTTTTTTTGGGGCATACATCAAGTGACTAGTAGGTAATTTTCTTTTTAAACAAAAGGTTGAAGAATAAAACTAATTAAAAAAAGTTGTTTATATTGGAACTTGTATACTATTCTAATTTACGGCCCGATCAGATAATCCATAATTTTGGACAAGATTAATTTGACTTGAAGAATGTCGGCCCCAAGAGACACTTTAGTGAAAAATGAAACCGTGGTGGCAGTTTAATTTCCCAAAGCCATTTACTGTTGGTAAAAACAGCAGGGTCAAAAGTAAAATTTTGCTTTTTGAGGACACAAGAAACACGACTCCTTTGGTAATCAATGTATGTAGTACTACTAGTACTACCGTAGAAGAGCATTTACTTTTGACTTGAGTTGGAGTTTGGACATCTTTGTTGTCCGAACCGCGTTACTCTGTTTCTGAAACACTGCCATTTCTGTGCACATTATTGTTTTTAAAAAAATCTAACAACGAGAGCACTCCCTCAATTTCTACTACTTCTTCTGTTTTCGTTAAGTATTCAAGTGCGTAATGTAAATTTTCTACAAAAAAAAAGAAAAGAAAAAAGGTTTCTTCTTTTATCTTTTCTTGAGGAAATAGATAAAAATATTTATTTGCGAAGCTACAATTATGAGTTAAGGAGTTCTAAATTCTAGAAAAAGATAATTAATTGATTCTTAATAAATTATTTATACATATTAATTTTTTTTTAACATAAATATAAAATCTATGTCAAAGTATTTTTTTTCCATCTGCCGAACCCAGATGGAAGCTAGCTCCCTGTTTATTTGTACTTGATGTTTAAATTAAAGAAATTAACAGTTATGGGTTATTATTAATTAAATTAAAAATACTTACTAAGTATCACTAGCCTAAATTAATATGCAAGATAAATACTTTGTCGGATAGAAAAATTTCATTGCAGCACGTATAGGCTAACGCGCGCCGGTCATATGCAATTAATCTCCAAACCACCCTTTGCCTGGTCCTTTTGCAGCTCCGCCGTCACGCATACGAAACGCAACGAATATTAATCACCCCACTCTTCCTCCCCATTCTCCACGGCGCATTTTAACTTCCTGCCCTCACATAGACCATATACTCCTTATTATTTTAATTTACGTGACACTTTTCGCTTTTTGAGATTTAAACTGCATGAATTATAAACAATGTTTTTAGATATATTTTAAAATATTGAGCTAATCTAATCCAATTAAGCTTCAAAATTTAATTAAATTGACACTCAAAAAGTAAAAAAAAAAAAAAAACATCACATAGATTGAAACGGAAAGGATACCATTTAATAAAATAATAATAATAATTAGAGTAAATAAAAAAACGCAGAAGTATTCGGTTTCATTCATGAGCAATTCTCCCCTCCCCACCCCACCCCCAAGCAAAACACCCTCGATTTCAACTCCCAAACCCAATACACACACAAACGCTGTTATAAGTACATAGCAGCAGCAACAACAACAACAAAGAGATCATCCAACACGTTCCCTTTACCCCCAAACCCAAACCCAAATCCAACCCTTTTAATTTCCTCACAAATCTCAGATTCAACACCCTCTAATCCATTTTCCTTTTCTATTAATCATTCCCGTGTCTCCGATAATTACAACTGCCGTTTCTGGGTTTAATGCAGATATAAATAGCCATGGAATGAACGTAAATTCCATTTTACCATGTACCCTTTCTAGCATGCACCACTTCACTACGTGGATTATAATTAAACTCAAATACTCTTATTAAGCTAGTATATATATGTCGAATCAAGTAGTGAAAGTGAGAAAAAATACAATTGCGGCATGCATGACATGTCTTCTTTGCAATAAACTCTTTAGAGATGCAACTACTATTTCCGAATGTCTTCATACGTGTGAGTTCCCTTTTAATTTTCTTCTCTCTCTCTATATATATAAGGTCAATGTGAGCTGTTTTAATTTTGAATTTCTTTCGATTAACTGTTTCGGTTCATTTTACGATCTGGGTTTTGCTTTTATTTTTTAGTAATTGCGTATACCACTTTGCAATTGTAATTGAAGATGGTTTATTTGGTTTTAATATGTGTTTTGATCGATCCAGTTTCCATAATCTCGTGTTAATGATTATATATATATATATATGTATATGGATGTTTTTATTTCAGTGATATTTGTACTCGCTCTGTCCCAATTTATGTGATACTTTTTGCTCTTCGAGAGTCAGTTTGACTAAACTTTGAAGCTCAATTGGATTAGATTAATTCAGTATCTGTAAGTTGCAACTTTTCTCGTATCATTTTGGTGAAAAAAATGTACTTTTAAATGTTGGTCAAAGTTCATGCAAGTATTTATAGTGTTTAATTGGAGCTTTAACTGTTGATTGACTTGATTTATTTGTATCTTTACTTTTCATTTTTTGATTTCCTGTTGTGATAATGTGATTTAAATGACTAGTTTATGGTTGTTGGTTGATGCCTATCTTTTGCGCGGAAGTGATCGTTTGTAATGAGATATTTCTTTGTTCGTATAACTATACGTAGAAACTTGCACTGGTGTATATTCTGTGAAACATCTTGTTGGATGAATGGCTTGAACTTTGCTTACTTTTTTTTTTTTTTTTTCCTTTTGGATAAAAGCTTAGCTTTTTTGCATTTTGGTTTGAGTATTATCGAAGCTAGCAATTGTTTCTGCAAAAAAGATGACTACTGTTTTGACACTGTTCCTTTTTGAACTTCACTCAGTTTGCAGGAAATGCATCTACAAGAAGCTGTCTGATGAAGAAATGGAATGCTGTCCAATTTGCAATATTGACTTAGGCTGTGTTCCTTTAGAGAAATTGAGGTAATTTTATTTTCTCATTCTTTTCCTTTCTCTTTTCTTAAATGCAAAAGTGTGATTAAGTACTCATTTGACATGTTAGCTATACATGTTGCCTTCATACTTATCGGTGATTCAAGATTGTTCCATGTTTAACTTGAGAGCAATGTGACATGTCCACCAAAGTTGGGAATTTCTTTCCTCCACCACATTCACCTTTCTTGTTTATGCACTCCATCTTTAAAGAGACAGGCATGTTGACTTTTTGGTTTGTCCTGGGCATTTTTTCTATATAAGGTTTGTTATTCCTGGACATAGACAATTAGGATTTCTCTAAACATCATAGTGCTCTACGAGGTAGTTTTCTTCTAGTGTGTCACGATGAATGACTGGTACACGTTTAATCAATCAATCAATTATGTTAATCCAAAACTAGTTGGGATCTGCAATATCAATCCTCTATATCTGTTCAAATCTATTCAAGCGAGTTTCACTCCAATACTACATAATCTGCCTCTCAAGGTAAACTAGAATTTTCGTAAAAGTATAAGTTCTCTAAATTTGACACTTGTCTCCACTCTGAATTCAAGTCTCTTATCAGACTAAAGTGTCTTTTGGTGGACACCTGACATAATGTTAGCAACAGCTAAGCCTGAGTCCTAACTAGTTATATCAACTATATATGGATCGTTTGCTAACCATATTTTGCACTTACTAAGTCCACGGTGATCATGAGAATTATTAGGTCTTTGAGACAACTCCCTCGATGGGTTTAGGTTTGCCTCATCTCCTTGTAGTACCTTCAATCATCATAGCGTCGTAACTACAGACTAGTGTATTTTGATCCACTTAGGGACACGGTTAAACCATCTCAGATGAACTTCTCTCACTTATTCCTGTGTCTATTAATTGCACCCTTTGTCAGAGGTAATCATTTTTCTTGTTGATATGTTGGGTCTTTAAGGTCAAATATTCACCCCATATAACAATGTTGATCCCACAACTGGTCATAAAATTTGCCTTTTGATGAAGTTACGGGTTTGGATCAGTATTTACAATTAATTCCGGGTACAATTTGGAGGTTCTGCAAAGTAAGACCATAGAATGTAACAAGAAGAGATTGATTTTTGGAATGTAGGGAGGAAAACTTGGTAATAGACAAAATCAGCAGACTTCTTTATCACCAAATAAATTGGAATCTGTAGCTGTTGGATTTGAAGTTCACTTTTTGATTATCTTAGAAGTCTCTAAAGTAGTAAAGGAGAGGAAACACCCAAGAGACTAGAGTGTAGAGAGTAGACTATGATATGTGGACAATAGATAATTACGTATGTCTCATTTACTAAATGTGTATGTGTGTGTGTGTGTGTGTGTGTGATGATACGTAAATGTTAATTCATAAAGTACCCAAATGCTGATACCTTATGACGTTTCACCAGTTACATGAGGCTACAACCCAGTTAATCTTCATTTTCTAGCACAATCTTGTTCCGCTTTTTCATGCGTGTAGCCTGCTCGTAAGCATATTACATTGACTTCCACTGTTGAGTGGAAAATGAAATTTTTCTGAGAATGTCATTTATTTTTTAATTTTTTTTTTTACAACAGGCCAGATCATAATCTGCAGGATGTGAGAGCAAAGGTATTCCCTTATAAGAGGCGAAAGGTGAACGCACCTGAAATTGTGCCTTCAGTTGCATTGCCAATAAGGAGAAAGGAGAGATCGCTGTCGTCACTTGTGGTCAGCACTCCAAGAGTATCTGCACAAACTGGAATGACAGGAAGAAGATCAAAATCGGTGGCAAGAAAAACATTACGGGGTTCCGCCTTTTCAATCGAGAAACCTCTGAAGAAAGAAGAAGGTTCTGGAGAAGATCAGCTGGATAGCTCCAGCTCACCTGAGACTTTGAACAAGTTCACTCAGAACATAAGGCTGGTAAGTCATGTTCTTCAGATGTTAGGTGCGGTGCCTAAGTTTGGGCTTCATAAGGCCTTGTCTTTGGTCAGTTTTGCATAGACCTGTTTTATTGTTGTTACAGTCAGTCATGTCAATTTTTTTTTTTTTTGGCAGAATTCTTCTAGTGCTGAGCCTTCTATCCATCCTACACCTGATAAAGAAACTGAAAATGGCAGTCAACAGTGGGAAGGCAAAGTTGATTTGTGGAAACCTTTAAATTGTTTGGTGGAAGCAGCAAACAGGAGCAAATCTTCGAGGTTTGCCTCACAAGGTTCTACGGCTAAGTTAGAAGGTCTGCATTCCCATGACCGAGAGGGTCATGTCCGTAAAACTAAAGTCAAAGAACATGGACAGAAATTGAAGATCAAGGATGGCAATAATGGTGATCCTGCACCCCCAGAATTTGATAAACCTAAGAAGTCGCGTAGAATTCGCCAAAAAAAGGCATCAGCTTTTGGAGAGTTTAATATCTCACCGAAAACTGTACTGGATGCAACCACTTCCGGATGTGAAAGGAGAATCTATCCAATATGGTTCTCATTGGTGGCCTCGGAAGACCAGTGAGTATCTGCTTTATCTTATAGAATTTTTCTGTTTTACTTTTTCAGAGACAAGATTGAATTTCCAATGTTTTTAATTCTCCAAGTTAATTGTGCCAGGGAGGGAGATGTACCCTTGCCACAGATTTCTGCAAGTTACTTGAGAATAAAGTAAGTTTAGTTTATTTTGTGAAACAATTTCTTCTGATGATGCTCTTAGCATGTCTGATTATGATCTTATAATTCATGAAGATTGCACCAAGAATATTTTAAACATAAATTTTGGTTCTTACAACCTGTATAGATATACCAAGTCAGTATTTTATGTAAAAGTGCTTCTCGATATTCAACTTTAATTGGAGTGATTCAATGGTGATTTTCCAGAAACAATGAGGAATCTGATCTTGCATTTTTCATGTTATTTAAAAAATTATCAAGTAAAAACGACATCCGCCACAACTCTTGCATCTCTTTTGCTCTGGTTATTTTGGTTAATGTTTTTCTATGTTGTTGATGCTTTTGTTTTGGTCTTTTATGTCCTTGATTCTTTTTTTCTGGGTTTTCTTCTTCATTTAAACTTTTGTTTTGTTTGATAAGGCTTTGTTGTTGTCTTTCTAGAACTGTTTAATGTCCTTTTCTGGGTTGGTTTAGTTGTTTTGTATTTATCTTCTTGCTTAAGGCAAAATATGTTTTTCGGGTATCACAAATCCAGTCTAAGGACAGTTCTGGAGAGCGAGTTCTGTAGGTTCTCTTTAGCTCCGCCTATCAATCAATGTTTGTTTGTTGAAGCTGTCCTACGTGCTTCTTTTCCCTTATTCGACAGTTCAACTCTGCACCCACTGTTTAAACTTGGGTACTGTTTGGGTCCTTATACTTAACCTGGGAAACCTGTGTGGGCAGAGTGAAACTGGATATGGCATGCACTTAGATGACCGAATACAATTATAACTTTATAAGTGCTAGAAATTTCTTGTACTAACAAGTTTACCTATGTTTTTGTATCTCAAAAGGGCTCATGAGAAAAACTGACTTCAATTCGACTTTTGTCTATGGAGCAACCAAAAGGGGGACCTGGAGCATCTTTTAAGAACATTACTTCGTGGATTTTCACTAAGTCTTTTGCTTTTGGACTTGGAATAGTCATAGATCCTCTAAAGAATTGGAGTACAGGCACTAATTGTTCCTTCTATCTATTTTAGTCAATTGGATGGGTGAGTCTGATATGGTGCGTACCCAGTCATAATTTGGAGTTCTTTCTTTGGAGGAAGTCAGTTTTGGAGCTTTACTAATAGATGTTCAAGACGGAGTTAAGGTACCTGATGGTTTACTAGGCAAAATGGTCCCATACTTCAATAACCACCCATATTTAAGCGGGTTTGGTGAGTGATATTCAAATGAGTTAAATTTGGATTTAACCCATTTTTAAACCGTGCAAAATTGGGTCAGTCACGGGTTACTTACAGGTCAGATATGGGTTAACTGTGATCCAATAGCGTTCCGTTAGATAGGAACAGATTTGATAAATACTGATAACTCTCGGATAGAGTACTAGAACGGAAAGATCCATTAGATAATGAACTATTGGTTCTAAGCCATCTCTGACGATTAATCAACAATTCGAAGTGCTTTTCTTGCGTATTCTTGATAAACCAGCGTTTATATATAGATGTAGGAGGATCTGTTTGGGAAGTAAGAAGCCCTTTTGACATCTCTTCATCTGCAAATAATTCTCGATCTGAAAACACAGAGCCAGGGGGCTGATAGGAAAAAGAGTGGATCTGCAGGTTCCCAAATGAATTGGCTTATTCGAAAAAGCCAGCTTTCCGCTAAATCACTACGGTGTAGACTTTGTCCTTCGCGTCACTCACAAATTTTGTCTTCGATCAGTCTAAAGTTTTCAAATAATCTGTACTTTGCTCTATTTTAAGAGAGGTATTCCCCATTATTAGCTCTCTGAGTGTGTCAGACACGTAACTTCTCATATCCTTTTTACTCTTGCAGTCAAAAACCAGATCCAGTTTTTTTATCAGATTTGAAGAACAATTTTTGAATACATGATTATATTGATTTTGGTGTAACAATGTTTTAAATCACAGTTTAAACTGGGAATATATTAAATAGTTCATCGAAAGAGTTTCGTTTCAAGTTTGAAAAAATTATGAAGTAATACTTCTAAAGGTTTAAGATGTACCTTCACTAGATATATTTTAATTGCTTCAAACGTTCTTTTAAAATAACTATATTATCAAATTTAGATAATTCTTAATTTCCTATTTCGTAATGTATAAAATCTGACGAATTATTTTAACCCATAAACAAAATAGGTCAAACCCATTTGGATCTGACCGTTAACAACCCAACCTGTTTTAACCTGCTTATGCACGAATTGAGTTATGACCCGTTTTCAACCCACCCCCCGCCCCACACACACATACCCAACCCAACTCGCCCATTTTCCACCACTGGGTAGTAATGAAATGGATGTTTGTGCCTAGTTAATCGCCTCAACGTGCCTTATCTTCGCTTGATTAGCTCCTTAAGTATTGCCTCTCTCTATGAACTATCTCTCTCATAGAGTTTCTAAAGACTCTTGCTGGATCTTATGGGGTATTCATAGTTATTTGACCAATCAGGTGAGGGAGTATTTGGTCTTCAAAATATTGGCTTATAAGTTGTAATGTAGTCTCCCTTGTACCAGCTTCTTCTGGTGCTAGAAGTACCTGTGGTAACTCAATCTGATTAGTTTGAGCCGTTGGATGGCTTTTGTGGAGAGCAATATTCCTGGACAGAGGCGAATCTAGGATTTCAACATGGGTTCACCACTAATAAAAGAAGGAAAAATTGTATTAAGCGGGACTTGATCCCTAGTCCTCTAGGTAAATAACTCACCCTTCAACCAAGTACACCATTTAGTCTTTTTGTAGTATGAGTTCCAGCAAATAGTATTATACTAATTTTAGAAAATATATACATAAAATACCTAATTTTACAGAGAGACCATGTGTTCACGTGCCCCAATTTTAGTACCTAAAATCGCCCCTGTTCCTGCATAGCTCCTTTTGATATGTATTCTCCTTTTATAGGGATATTTTCCCACTCTATGTGGCATTTATATCTTGACTCTTGTGTATTTATACTAATTTTTAATAAGCAAAACACTAGTGTACTATAGATTGTCTATTTCTTGAACTCATTTATTTCTACTTTTTCTTAGAGGGCTAGAAGCCGCAATGGTTGCGATCTAGCATTACTATACTCATAATTTTATTTTTCCATCTTCTTACCTATTTCCACTAGTGTACTATAGATTGTCTATTTCTTGAACTCATTTATTTCTACTTTTTCTTAGAGGGCTAGAAGCCGCAATGGTTGCGATCTAGCATTACTATACTCATAATTTTACTTTTCCATCTTCTTACCTATTTCCCAGCCACCACTACTGCAGTTGCTTGTTAGTCTATGATGCTCCTCAAGCCTCAAAGTTCTCAGGTTTCTTCCACATCAGTGCTGCAACTGATTTACTGTTGCAGCATGTTTCTACAGCCCAAAAGTTCCTCCAATGTTCAGAGTGATTGCTTCCACCAACCCACCCCCCCCCCCCACACACACACACATATATTAACAACAACAACATACCTAGTGTAATCCCACAAGTGGGGTCTGGGGTGGGTACGATGTATGCAGACCTTACCTCTACCTTTGTGAGGTAGAGAGGTTGTTTCCGATAGACCCACCCCCTATATATTGGCTTAGATTTTTCTACTTCTTATTTTCATTTATTTCCATCCCTTGGATATTTTTTTCTAGTACTAGTACTAAATTGTGTGACCACCTCATCTAAAAATTTAAGCTGTTAGAGAGGATGCTTTATTTATTTATATCATGTCCAGAAAACGGTTCTTCATGTGCGGCTTGACTCTTTTTTCTTGTGCCAAGCACATGAATGTTCTTTTTTGATAATTGGTGGATGTGAGACTTAAATTTAGAAACTTTGCCTGCTCCTATACAGAATTGTGTGAACACTTCATTTAGAAGTTTAAGCTGTTAGAGAAGGGACGTTTATTTGCTTATATTAGGTCTGCAATACGCAGGTTGAACCCCTCAAAGCTAATCGTTTACTTTAGTAAAAGGTTGCGAACAAAGTTAGGATTTGTTATACTGACCAGCTAAGTTACACGGACTCACCATTTTGGGTGCCGTCCCCGTCCCGGATACGGACGGGTGCGGGTGCCGGAACGTTACGGTCAATCACATAGGATACTTTGACCGGAGTCCGTCGACAAATTTGGGGGGAAAATTTGAGATTTTGATTTCTCAAAATTAAAAATAAAACAGATTTAAGATAAGGAAAATGATATACCTTCAATATTATAGTACTTTTATTTCATATATGTTGCTTCATGTTTCAGATAAACCAAGAAGTACTTTTATTTCATATACATTTTTTGGTAAAGTAATCAAATGTCATTAGTAAAGCATCAAGAAGATGCAAGGTTACAGGTGAGTTATTTATTTCATATACATGTAAGTTTTTCATAAGAATATCTCTCAAAATTTGTAATATCTTTATAGCTCTATTTTTTATAATTTTGAATTTTCTTAGCCGAATCCCTGCATCCGTATCCATAACCAGATACGCACCCCTGAATCTTAAATTTAGATTTTGCCGAATCCGACACTCGAATCCGTACCCGTATCGGATACTCGCACCCGAGTCCGTGTAACTTAGCTGACCAGTATGGACGATCTTCCTATATTATGCTGGTTGTCTTCTGGGGTAATTATTCAACAAGCAACAACAACTATGCCTCAATCCGAAGTTGGGTAAACAAGGGATGCAACACGAGGACTTGCAAGTTGCAAGGGAGTCACCCATCCTAGTACTACTCTTACCGAATTATGTTTAGTTTTGACGTTTTGATGGGATCCAGTGCATTAGTGCTGGTAATGTCGCATCCACGTTTGCTCAAATAGACGAATACCAGTACTTATATGGTTAGCATGCCTCTATCAGCATATGTTTTCGTGAATAAAACTAAGGTGCGTGAACTAAAAATGATCTCCTCTACAAGTGAAGTTTGAAATATATGGGAGCTGGATCGGACAAAGACTATGAAGCATTCATTACATTTCTTTCCTCTGTTGTGGTTTGGTCTATATCTTGTGACCTTAAAAGTCCTTAGTAAACGAGGTTATTTAATAAGAAAGAGGACATCACACTTTCCAATTTCAAATACTAATCATATACAAAACTAGAGTCCTATCTTCAGGCCAGCAAAGTTCAGAAATCACAATTGCTAACTTTTAATGGCTTATAACCAACAGTCATGTGAAGGTAGTAATACAAGCATGAAGTGATGTGTGCTTGAGATCTGAGAATTTAAAAAGACAAAAGAAAAGGAAATCAAGAACAATAAGAACCTTGCAATTTGATATGCTGACATTAAAATTCTTAAACAATGCAGAATAATGGGAAATGGAGAAGAGCAGTTTTTGGGAAGATTTGATTCAGAAGATAAAATGGCAATGCACAAAAAAGAGGGGTGCTTTGGAAGTTGCTAAAACAGATAATCTGAGAATAATGGGCCTGATGACACCTAAATTCGCATCAGTAATCTGATTTAAATCAATTTTGGATTATAACTAGCAAAGAATGTGTTGGAGGATGGCGGTAAGACAAAAAATAATGTAGGCAACCTAAGATAATCATTGGGATGGATAAGCCATGGCAGTTTGGCAGTGGAAGACACCTAGAAGCAACCAGGAGTATTAGAGGCCAGAAAGAGAAGCTCATTAAGATTGATATAGTCCATTTGCAGGAGTAGGACAGACCAATATCTTTAACATGTTATGACGGGTATTCTTGCATATTCTACTCATTATTATTCTCATATCCTCTACTGTTGCAGGGATGGTAATATTCCAGTTTCCTTCATCCAAAAATACCTGACACGGAAGTTGGATCTTAAGAGCGAAGACGAGGTGATTGCCTTGCTTTCTAGTTATTTATAAATGAATGAACAGCACTATCATTTATGCACGGTTATACATCTTCCTTGGTGATTTTAGATTGAAGTCTGAGGGACATGATTTTCTATAATTTTAAATGACATTGGGTGAAATGGTCATCCAGTCAGGTTTTGAACTTAGGCTGTGTTAACAAATTTCAACATGAACTAACTCAACTGTGGGGCAGGTAACAGTAACACTCTACTTTACGCAAGTGCTAAGATGAGGAATGGTAATGTGTGATGCTTGATGTTAAATGAATTGTCCCTTAGCAAGAATATAACCCGCAAGTGACAAGTATGGCTGACACCATTTCTTCTTAGAAGAAAGGACTAATCCTGGTATCTAAGTACCACAGAGAGAGAGAGAGAGATTGAGAGAGTACTTGCAGTAAACTCCATTGAAGAAAACATACACAATTTGATTGTTTTTACTTTTATGCTGTGCTGACTCTTTAGTTTATTTTGTAGGTTGAGATTAGATGTATGGGACAATCAATAGTCTCCAGTTTACCACTGAACAGTTTGGTTGATATGTGGCTTCAAACTACCACATCCGAAAAAATGCCAGTAATTATTGGTTCACCAGCAAAGGATTTTGTCATGGTGTTGGCTTATGCTCGAAAGGTCCCAGGCGTTCCAGCTTCTTGAGTTATTATCACTGCATTCATATACTTGATAAACTATACGAGAGCTAGTCATATGTTGAAGTAGCAGGCCAGAATTGCTGTACCACTGTGCCTCAGATGGGCATATGGTGAGACTGTAGTAGTATAAGTTGTTTTCAACAGCCTCGACTAGAATTTGTGCAGATAAGCGGGAAACGAGGAATGAGATAATGAAGATTATGAGTTTTCATAGGAATACTGCAATTCGAGTTCACCTATTCTGGCTCGTAAACTGAGATACCATGCTCTCTAGTTCACTCTCTTTCTGCATTGTGTTGTATGCTTGTACTATACCCTGTACTCATACTGCGTGAATTTTGATAATGTTTTACTTCATCCGACCTTAAATCTTCATAGTACACAATTATTTATCTTTCAAGGCATACTAGTATTTCACCTGCATGAGACAGCAATACAACATGCTGATAGTACATTTCGGTGACAATCAGCCTCCAGAATCATGAATTAAATTGTTATATTCCAATTGCCGTTCTAAAGTTAGAATTCACATGCTCGTTCTCTCTGCTATTCTGGAAATGTTCTATCTGCATTCCAGATTTATCAAACTTCCCATTGTATGATTGACTTAGTTTGAACGATGATGGGCAGATGCTACTGTTGGTTTGCCCAATTTTATAATTTCATCAGATATAGGTATTAATCAAGCGCATAACTCCAACACAGTTTTTGCAAAACAGAGGCAGTGCTGAAACTGAATGAAGTAGGAAGGTTGAGATTGAGTGTCAACATAAAATCGTCGAATCCGATTAATATTGAATAATAATAAGATGAATATAGATGACTCATATAGCCTATTCAAATCATTCAGAATTGAGGTATAATTGATAGATTGATCAAAACTTATAAAGACCATTTCAATCCCTCCCATGCATAAACTAAACCAATAATTAATATAAGCACGAAAATGAAAGCTTCATAAATACAGATACACCCAATGCGTTGAAACTCATTGCCCATGGATAAAGAAAACCGTTTCAACAATACACCAAACAGTAATCCAGCAAAGCTCAGTCAATTGGCAAAACAGATCCAATTTCACAAATCACAGAGATTCTATAATCATTGCATGAGTTCACCAACTCAAAAGTATAATTTTCACCACAAAACTGATAACCAAAATCTCAATCCCTTTCCCTTTCCCTTTTCCCAAACTGTAGTATTCTGTATTTACAATAATAGAACAAAAACTAAATAATCCATGTTTCTCAATTCTCCATTTGATTGCCGGAAAAATGTAAACAACAGCATTCACAACCATAGAAATAAAGCCTTGAAAATTTGCAGCAATATTTAGGACCCATTGGCCATGACAATTATTAACTTTATCCCGGAATATGTTTTCACTTTATTTGAAAATCAGTGTTTGGCCATGAAAATCCCAAATACAACTTGTTTGGAAAACAGCTAATACCCTGTTTTCACTTTCGGTACATTCAAAACAACCAAATATTCTTTCTAAAAACTATTACCATACTCAACATCAACTTCAATATATTGTGCTCCAATTTTCTATATGCATACAATGAAAAGTCAACAGCAACTGATTCAAGATATCATTATAATTTGCTCTACATTCTTTCAATCCGTGGTGTTAATCTTCATTTATATCATACCGAAGCAGCAACAAAAGAATGCAATCCACCACCATCAAAATCATCTTCTTCCAAAAACAAATCCTCAGTAATCCTAAACATAGCATGTAAACCAACCAACACAATCCCAACCAAAACCGAAACCAATACATTCAACCAAACACTAGTCAACACCAAACTCACAACAGTAACAACACCTAATCCAACCATCACAACTCTATCATCAATCATACGGTTAAAAACCATCAACGGTTCATCCCTATGAAAATACAGAAAGAACCAAGCAATAAACACGATTAAGTACACAATTAACGAAATCGGGTGCCATAAGAGGGATAAAAAGAGTATGATTAGTATAATCATGGTGTAATTGACACGGAAGTAAGTGAGGTTGCGTTTGACCCGAGAGGTGAAATCGGGTAGGGAAATGGGTCGGGTATAGGAAGATGGGTGGGCTAAGAGTTCTCTCCATGGACGACGACGGGCGTAGAAGGAAAGTGGGCCGGATCTGGCCCGACTGAAAGAGAAATCATAGGCGGCACGCATGATTGTGAATGGGGAATTGAAAACCTAGAAAGGATATTGAATTCGCGGCTAATTGTGGACGTTATATTTATTAAAAAGATAATTACACTTTTAGTCCCTCTGAAAATAATAATACTCCATTATTTAGGAAATTTGGCTCCGGAGGACAAGATAGTATCCTAAATGGAGTCGTTTTTAACCTCGAATTTTAAATCTGAAATTCATCTCAATTGAAAGATTTAAGGAAAGTAATTGGAGAATTTGAAGCTATTTTATCAGGAGACTTTAACAGTTATGTTGTACAAAAACTGTAGCGAAAAACGTAGGAAATCCATAACACAAAGGGGGGGTTAAATGCTAAAAAACCGATTCTAATTCTATACTTTCTGATTTTTCTGCCTTTATCTCAGCGAAAATATCAAATGTCCAATCCATTTATTTTTCTGGTATTCAAGCATGTAGGCTATCGAGTGCCAAAAGCGGTTTTATGCAACTTAGGCTTCTAATTTGTCACGGGGAACTCACAGAATTGCCCTTCTTTTGAGGTGGTCTTTAAATTTTGCCCCCTCATATTTGAAATCTTTAAATTTTGTCCTTCGGTTAAAACCCATGGGTTCCAGGTTCGAACCCCCACTCAGTCAAAAATTTTAAAAAAAATCGCAAGGCAGAGTTTAAATTTCGCTATGCCCCCACCGACATACACTTGTTAAGGAATTACCAAAGTTATGCCGGACTCGACATACTTATGCTTAATGAGCAGACTTAGCATAAGTATGTCGGGTCCGGCATAATTTTGGTAATTCCTTCACAAGTTTATGCCGGGTCCGACATACTTATGGGCAAACTTATGGGCTAAGTCTTAACTAAAAGTCTTTTCCTAGTTATGCCTCATGGGGAAGACTTTTAGTTAAGACATAGCTAAAAGTATGTCCCATAAGATATAACTTTTCCTTAAGACATAGATTTTGTCTTATAAGGCAAATTTTTAGTTATGAAAGTTCCGCCTTATGGGGCATACTTTTAGTTATGCCTTAACTAAAAGTCTGCTCCATAAGGCGCAACTAAGAAAAAACTTTTAGTTAAGGCTTAACTAAAAGTTTGCCCATAAGTATGCCGGACCCAACATAAACTTGTTAAGGAATTACCAAAGTTATGTTGGACCCGACATACTTATGCCAAGTCTGCCCATAAGGCATGAGTATATCGGGTCCGGCATAAATTTGGTAATTCCTTAACAAGTGTATGCCGGGTCCGGCATACACGCGACCCAAACCTTGCCTTGCAATTTTTTTTTTTTTTTAATTTATGCTTAAGCAGGGATTCGAATCCAGAACCTCATGATTTCTTTGTGAACGCTCAGCATTGTAACGTGAAGGGCAAAAATTAAAGATCATCAATATGAGAGGCATAATTTAAAGACCACAAATATGAGGGGCAAAATTTAAAGATCACCCCAAAAGAAGGGCAATCCGCGCAAAAAAATGATTTGTCACCTGGTGCCAAATTTTGTAATAATAACCTGTTGGCCCGATTTTAGCCAAAGATTAGATTTAGTAATTGAAGCCCAGAAAATGACAATGAATATCCCAAATCCTACCAAACGATTAAAAGATAGGAGAATTCAAATATTCAACTCCTAATTTTATGATTGTGCCTTGCCAAACTCTAGATCCAACTTCATGCATACTCTTAATTTCATACTAGTCCCCTTTTCAAAATCTTGTCCAACTTTACGCACGACCCAGATTTTTGTTGCCCAAGAAAATCGATGAGGGTGAATCAAATATGAATCAACAGAAGTTTCGTTAAAAAAAATCGCACATTCACCAAATATTAAGTTCAGACAATTTCATGGCAACAACATCTACATCTTCTTGTATATCAATGTATATCCATATGTATATATCACCGTTACATTTATGTCCATGTATATACTCATGCATAACAGTGTATATTAATGTATATCTCAAATCAGAACACCCATATCCCCCGTTGGTGTTTCCATAGTGGAAACCAGCGATTGAAAAAGCAGAGCGAAAAATCATCCCCCACAACTAAATAAAACCCTATATCACTAAACATTTTGGTATTTTCCCCTATTTACCAAACCTAGTAAAGATTTTACATTTTGTAGAAGATCTGGAGGGAAAAAAAAAAAAAAAAAAACATTCCCTCTGTGTGCAGCCCATTTCCCCTTCTCCTTGACACTCTTTTTTTGGGCTTCAGAGCTCTCTCCGTTGGTGCTGCAATATCTGATTCTAACTCAAGTACTCACGAAGTATCTGACATCTCCTCCTGCCTTGAACTTGTTCAATTCTCTAACAATGAAGATTGAAGCTCAACTTAATCTATTTCATCTGAATCTGGTAGAAATTCAGGATGTTTTAATATGGGGGGATTTCAATTTCAAACTTTCTCACTTAGCTTCACCTCACGATTTCATTCACTTCTCATTTATGAGTTTAAGGATCACGCCGAAAGGAAAAACTCCATTGACAGCCATTAAAGGAGCTCAAAGCTCATGTTCGAAAAATCGATTTGCCGCAGACAAACTTCGTTTTGAGTAGGTGATATCTCAAAAGAACTGTAACTTACAAGAGGAGTTCGAATCTAAAATTTGGGGCTATTTGAGTAGAATTTGAACTAGTTTTAGACTGAATTTCAGTCTTAGTTCGTTGAAGTTCGAAGTTACAATTGAATTGTATCAAATTTGTATTATAATTGCATGTTGAGTTGTATGGAAATTGTATTTTAAGTTTATAATATGTTGCGGTAGTTGTATTAAATTTGTATGAATATTGTATGAAAGTTGTATACAATATTTTTGTAGTTGTATGAAATTTCAAGAAACCAACATCAACATCATACAAAATATACAGTTATACACATATTTCATATAGAATTTAAACACATTTATATATGAAATTGTGAGCCAGATTCGAAGCGTGGCTTTTTTAGAACACGTGATCTTTAAATAAAATTTATACAATTATGTAAATATTTCGTACCGATTTTATACAGGTTTTTTACAAGAAATTGTGAGCAGGATTTTAAGCCTTGAGCGAGATTCGAAGTGTGATTTCGTATATGTTTTGGAGAAAAAAACTCTTACTATGTTTGGTAAACGGAAATCTCCTGCTGTGGTTGATAAATATGAGTTTTACTCTTTATATAGGTTTTTTTCCTTTTTATTGTTGCTTCATTTCAGTAACGCAAGCCCAAAAAGATGTCATCTTTTGACCAAAAACTTTAGCATAGAAAGCATCAAAAGAATTGAATATTAAAAAAAAAAAAAAATACTCAACACAGATGAAATGACGAATTCGAAGAAGAAGAAGATAAGGAACATTTCAACCTAAAAAAGAATTATAGATTGTCTATAATGAGATAGATTTTGTGGTGAGAGATTGAAAGAAATTTGACAAAAAAAAAACACTAGTAGATAGAGAGAGTAGAAAATATTTACAGCTATTTTTATGGTGGCTACGTGTTTAAACCAAACTAATCTATGGGAGGACATGGGTGGGATATAGTCAAATTACTTTTGGGACACTGGTTAAAAGGAACATGTGCACTATGTGAAGATGTGCACTATGTGAAGATCACTATATATAGAAGGGGAACTATTGCATTAGGGTTATGCAATGAAGTTATCTCTTATTTTTTTAGTTGTTTAGATTAATTCTGGAACCTCCCTCCTTTCTTTCTTTTATATTTTTTCTGGTTACTATGGAGATGAACTATTATAATTGTACTTGTAATTATAATTATCCATTTCAATACAATATGAGTTTGTTATATTTGTGCTTTCATTGTTCGTACTCCACACCTCTCTACCCATCTACCATTACCAATGATCAATTGGACACACTTTCTGCTTCAGTGGAAGACATTACAAGAGTTGGTAAAGGAGATGGAAGAGAACAACTCGCGTATTCTCTCCTCTATTAGCCATATATGGTCACTACTGCAGGAGGAGATGTAAGTGGGCTTCACAGCTTCGGATGCTTCACAAACAGAGGTGGCCATAGTCGAAGAAGTCATGGGCGGTGCGGCGAAGGTCCTCAATGGAGCGATTAATTTCACGGCATTCGATGTTGCTCCAGATATTTCAGAATGCTACAGCCATTATCTCTGCGTCGGTATCTAATTTAGCTAATGGAATATCAGATGAGGATAAGGTGTTCGATGAATGTCCTTAACCGGTAGACTCTGGAATTCTAGGCGAACTTCACTTCATCAAATATACGAAACAAGATAGAAGTATGAACATTGGTTCGATAGGTTCAACGATTGCATTTCAAGTGGGTTTTCAGAAGAAATTCGTTTGTGATTGTTACGGTTAGCATTTCACGGGCGGGGTTAGCATTCGGAAAGCTACTTCGAACTTGTGGTACTCTTTCGGACTTTGTTTTGAAAAAGAATAGCCACCTAATTTTTAGGAAATTAGGAAAACTAGTGGTGAAGGGTTTATTCAAATGCAGTGAAAAAACCTTCGTAATCCAAAGTTCTAGGTAAGGGTTCTGGTGATCCCCTAGGGAAGCTGGTAGGCATCATAGTATTAAGGATCTGTAATATACGGTTGACCTTCGAATTCCAGTGTATGATTAGTTGCATGAACTGTTTATTTCCGCATTTATAAAGACTGTCATTATCGCATATCATTTGGCTTTGAAAAACAAGGTTGCATATATTGCCCTTATATGTGGAGTATTTAGGTTCGGATTTATAGTATCCGGGTAAGAATAGTCTCCTTTTATGTACAAGGATAGTGTATTTTGTTTATAAAAAGTGTAAAATGTTTTCTATTTTATAATATATATATATAAGTAAGTGTATATCTTTTTTCATTCATGCTTAATCCCACACTTAACTTGAGGTCAATCCGTATAATGCGTTTAGAACGTCTTATCCTAAAATTTTTTATTTACAAATGTTTTCACTTATTTGAACAGGCTTAACTCATGAAAATGGTCTGTTTTTATTACTATCTGTTTTTATTACTACGAGTCCGTGTACATGTATAAAATTGACCTTGGAATTGGGCTTAAAGCCCCAAAATTATGACTTTTATAAAAGAAAGGCGTTTCCAGTTTTAGGCTTGGCCCAGAACTCGTTTTTGTATTTTTTCCCGAAATTTAGTTGAGGTCTAATCTGAAAATGCATTTATTTCCAAGTGGGTTTCAGCACAAAATTTCCGTGTTCCACTATCGGACTTGGCCCAAATCATTAAATTTTGATTCGGTTTTTTATGGTCCAGAAACTTAGTTTAATTGTGAAAATATATATTTCCAAGATTAAAGACTGATCTGGTTTAAAAGAAAATGTCATACTATTCGTGATCTTAAAAATCCATTTTTTGTCCTTCTATTTTTACTTGTATCAAAATTTATTTTATTAATTATCCATTTGATATTTTTTTTGTTGAGAAATTGTTATGTTAAATCCGATTTGAAAAGTGTTTGGGGACTTAGAAGTCTACTAAATGGCGTAAGCACCATTATCCTAAGATGACTAGTTCATAACTATAAAGAATTCCAATAATTATGAGGTTTTTTACAAATATTACACATACACACATTACAAAAAATGAGGAAAAAAAAAACAATAAAAGAAAGAAGAAAAGGACAGGCTAGGGGCGTACCAAGCCCCTAGTTGACCATTTTTACCCATAGCTGGGCCTTCACGCGTATTTATAATATCAGCTTCCATTTTCACATTCTTGGATCTTTCATTGCGAAAGAAGTGACCTGTTGGGCCTTGGCCCAACAGGTTGGCTTTGACTCGGCACAAGTGGCCATGCGGTGGAGGAGGAGAAAAACAAAAGGACCCTGGTTAGCAAATATACGGCTGCACTATCATATATATATATATATATATATATATATATATATATATATATATAAAAGGCAAGAATACATACGCACACATACTTTTTTAAGTTATTGGGCTTGACAGCCCAAGGTTGCACCTAAAGGAACCTACCCAGACCCCCATTTCGCATCCTATTTCGGACTAAGTGTGATCAATGGGCTAATTTGGTTGTTAGGCTAAAATGGATCAAGCCCAGAGATTTCGTTAGTTCAAACTTGGGCTACATATTCAATCCTAAGTGAGGTCTACCCCTTTGTTTATTTAAATACACTTTTTATATAGTCAGCATTCATGTATACACCAAGTATACAGATAATATACACATATGCTGTGTATACCAGTAGTATACCTGGTACATATTCCCTCTTTTCTTTGTCTAGACTATGTATATCTTTGTTTATTCATATTTGTCCTCAATTCAAGCAAAATTCGACCTAAACTAAAGCCATACTAGATTCAAGTCATCCAATCAGAACAATCTTGACATCATGCTTTCATAGTCAGCTTACTTATAAATCATGTTTTGGTCAACAATACACACAAACTTTAAAGTGTAATCAAGTCAATACTTATCCAATTCTTTCAAGCTTAGGTAGTGTTAATCATGTAATGAGAGCATCTAAATCAAAACAGACTCAAACAATTTGTAAACATGATCCCAAAGAGAAGGGAAGGGGATGAGAATTATGCAAGTCCAAATACTACAAGGAAGGGGAGCACAGAAGTGATTGAAGAAGTATCTAACAACTTGAATGATCTGAACACTAACATCTTCATTTTTTGTTTTTAGTTAATACTTGGTACCACGATTTGAAAACAAAACCCTCTTTTATCTTCAGACCAAGAAAAACAGTTCCTTACACATAAACAAGTTCATTATTCAGTCTCAGCAGATTGTTTATACAAGGAAAGGCACTGATCTTGCCATTTACCCTTGGTTCAATGATAGGATGGTGAGGTCAGATGCATTTATATAGTCAACATACACCTCCATGGACTTATAGAATGTGCCATGGTGCCTTTTATTTAGAGGAAAGGCATTTTGAACCAAGTTGGACTTGGTTCTCCTTGATCCTCTCCCCAGGCACCTTAAAAAGGCTTTTTCAACGCCAAGTGGTTTTTAATTGGCCTGTGGATACTTATGATTTACACAAACACCATCATTGAATCAATCTTAATCCAAAACACTTCAATTCACATTAACAGATCAGTAATTTAGCCCCTTGACATGCGATTTTGATCACAGAAATTACTCCTAAAACCCTTATTGATCATAAAAGGGGCACAAACAAACATGTGCATTCTTGATTAAAACTAGTTAGACTATGAATATATTCCCACCTTCATCTTTTACCTTAGTGGATACTAATATGATTATACCAAGACCACACTTATGCTATTTCAGATGTGTCTAGACAGACTTAGGAGGGCTTCAAACAATTTAGACAGACTTAAGCACACTCAGATACAATTAAGCCTATTCAGATCTCTTCATATCCTTTAGTCATGTTTTAGGACATCCTCAAGTAGGCTTATGCACATTCAGAGACAATCAAGTTTTATTCAAGCACATTCTAGCACCTTGATCACATTTTAAAACTTGTGTAGGCATGTTAAAACTCACTAAGACTTGTTTGGACTAACTATGATACCTCACTGAACCTGGTCAAGGTCTACGCAACTAACATGACATGAACAAACATATTTGAATCAGAAAACAAGCTGAGGGTTTTCAAATTAGCCTGCTTCAACCAATAAACTAACAAATCTTACAAGTTAACTCAAATGAATCATCTCAGTTCTATCTGATTTAAGCCATCGAGGTCTATGATCAGGTTACAAATGCATCAATGATCTAGATGTTCAAATGGGATTAAACGTTATCACTAATAATCATTCAACTCATTAATGTTGAGTCTCACAGTTATGTATCATCACATTAAGGGACATGAATAGCTAATCAGTGATCCAAGTATCATTTAAGAAAGTATCCAGGGTTTACAACATTCTTAAAACAAGCCATCAAAATTTTTGTACTTAAATAGAGATACATTTATCCATTACTCATCTCAATAACTGAAGCAGGATTAGAGACTTGCTTAGAAAGAGCATAATGTTTAAACAGATCATCTCCAAACTCAATTCATGATAACCAATTCAAATCACATGCCAGCACAATACTTATAAACTTACATCTAAGCTAAAACAACAACAAACAAAATACACCATAATCAAACAAGGAACTAACTAAAATGAAATAACAAGATGGAGTATAACCTTTTTGATATGCAGTCATGAACAAGATCGAATTTGGAGTCTTAGGGGTCGTTTGGTAGAGGGTATAAGGTAGGATATACCGATACTAAATTTTTGGGTTAAATTTGTACCACGTTTGGTTTGAGTTATTAATTAGTCCCGGTATAAAATTATACCACAATCTTGGATAATATTATCCCATTGGAAAGCTAGTATACCTAATACCGGTACTAATAATCTTGGGACAACTTTTCTAAATGAACATCTCACCCTTTAACCACAATTCCTGCACAGTTTCTGCCTTTTCTGCATAGTTTCTGCACTCATTTTTGCACAATTTCTGCATAGTACTCATTTTTGCACAGTTTTTGCATTATTTGGCTTCAGTTTTTGTATTTTTTGCAGTTTTTTTTGCATTTTTCTGCATAGTTTCTGGCTTTCTGCCCACTTTTTTGCATTTTTCTGCATAAGCTTTGTACTACTTATGCACAATAAGCCATTAGAATATCAAGGTTAAAATTGAAAATGATAAGTTTATCCAGCTTTATCCAACTTCAAACCAAACACATGCTTTGGATTATTAATGGTATATCCCACCTTTAATCCAATGAACCAAACAAAAAACTAGTACTAAATAATTATAATCCCAGGACTATAATCCCCTGCGTACCAAACGACCACTTAGTGCTTCAAATCCTAGAACTCAGCCACACAAAGAAAAGCAAAACAGATTTTTAGAACTAAGAAAAAGCTTAACCTTCAAAGCTAAGTCGAAAATTTTAATAATGACTTAAACTTCGAGTTAAATACTCAACATTCAAGCCTTTGTAGTCTGATCAACTTGTTTCTTTTAATGGCATGGGGTTCAATTTATAGAACCCCCCAAAAAATACTAAAACCTAATTCATCGATGTGGGACAAAGTGATTTTTTTTTTAGAAAATAACTTGAAAAATGAATCTTACGGTCTATATTAACCTTTGTTAACAACGAATGGCTCGATTTGAGCCTAGTTCTCCTCGATCCAGTTGATTCGAACTCGACCAATGAGGATCGAGAACGTACAGTCACAACACAACAAATATATGCAGAAAATCAAATCTTTGACTTGAAATTAAAAAGAAAAATAGTGTATTACCGCGTTTGGGGTGAGATGGAGTGGAAGTGGATGAAACAATGATGGATGCATTAATTGCTTCACGCAAATAGGGTGTGTTTGGTATAAAAAATGAAATAAAATGAGGAGTTTTCCCCCTTTAGGCTAATATGTTCTTTTGGGCCGGGTCTTGGTCCGTTTTTGGACTGGACTCGGTCCAAATTATGAAGAAATGAAATGACCCTTTTACACATGTGTATAACGCACATCTATACGTATATTTAATGTATATACACATATAAAGAGTAAAGTGGGTAATCTTAATAAACGGGTAAAAACTAAGATATCAATTATTAGTCATAATATTTCAATTATAATCAAATTAGGACATATTAACCTATTAGTTAATTTTAAAACGCGGCTAATTGTGTAAATGGGCTCAATTTTGCAAATACAACCTTAATTGATTTTATTCTTATTGATTATTTCAATTACGGCCCTATTCGGCCAAACTAGCCAATTTAAAGTTAATAATGACCTTAATTAATTTAAGCCAATGAATTTGGTTATTTTAATTAAGGCCATAATCAAATCAGTTAAACTATAAAGAGGCTAATGTTGCAAAAATGACCCCAATTGCCTTAAATCATGAATTGGTTATTTCAATTGTGGCCATAACAGAAACAATTAAACAATTAAAAGTCAATTTGTAATAGTGACCTTAATTGATTTGAGCCAATGAATTTGGCTCTTTCAATCAAGACCATAATTGGCTAGTCAACTAATTATTGTCGAATTTAATCACAAGTAAACATTGGATTAACCATGATCAATTCTAACAATTTATGCAAATGCACATTAAATAGACAGAATTAAGGATTGAGGGGTAAAATGGTCGATTCTTTAATTAATCAAATTTCATGGATTAAATGGAATAAAATATTTGCTAATTGAATTTTTGGCAATTTTAACCATCAAATAAACAATTATTTAAAGTTGCTTTCTCTTTGGTTAAATCTAGAAAATAACTCATAATTGTTGTAAAATATGCCAATTAATTCCTAAATGATTTAGAATATTATAGAAATTATTTTACCCGATAAGAATGGTAAAATATTTACCTAAATAATTTTATAAAATCATTCTGACCTCTAAAAATGCATGATTCACTTTGTTTATCATTTAAGGACTCAGAGTAATTAAAATAAATTATGGAAGGTCAAAAATTTAATGTGGAAGGCAAAGATGCTTCGAAAGGTTATCAGCTAAATGTTAAGTTCAAAGACAAGGTTACTTCCCGCTTTTATCAACTACATGTAAAGTTATCTTCCTTGGATTTTACTGAGACTTTTAGGGTTATTGAGCCTATCAACCCTACTTCGTTAGAGATTAACATGCTGTGTATTCATGTGCATAACTTGTTGGACACTGGCAGATATTACAGAATGACTTTGCCCATGTATCTACCTCTGGGTCCCTCATTAAGGCATGTTCTCTTAACGCTTCTGACGAAAGTCGAGATATTGGGTTTCTGCTGTATGTGAGCTCTCACAACTTGGTCCTAAGCATTCATTTTTTGATGTTTCAACGCTGACATTAAATGCACTTACATTGTTCGAGAAAATTGCTCAAAGACCACTTACAGATTTATATGGCAGTGATGGAGCTCAAATAGGAGGCAATTGTAATTTTTGCACTTATAGGGCAACTGACATATCTATGGTAAAGAAAGATGACCAAGGTGTTTCACATAAACTTCATTTTGTTCCTTACATGCACACATAAACTTTCATAAGTTGGGTGCATAACCGATTCAATTATTCACCTGTAATGATCGAGATTTTGGATCCTGGGAAGCTATATAATCGGGTTGCTAAAACGGAAGTGCCAATGGTTTTATGTATGCACAGTTACATTGCTGGCAGAGTAGCTAAAGTTCATGTTTTACACCACATAGATGGGTATTCCAAACTCGTAGACCGGGTGTTCGCTTCATGTTCTGAACGAAATTGTTACACCTGGTAAATTTCCCCGTGAACGTACAATGAATAGACTAACGAAGAATACGAGTATACGATGTTTTAATCAGAAGGGAATGACGTTTGATGACCCTAAGTAAGATTTCAAAGGCAATAGGAACAAGAGATAGGTTATGCTCCACAATGACTAATCATAGGTTTTGAAGACTTGAAAGTCGCAGATTTGCATTTTGGCCCAGTCGACCGTAAAGTGGTATACAGCCCGTAAACCACCATGTCGTATTCCAACTCACAAAACTTCAACTTTCTGCCAAATGTTCAAATGGTTAAATACGACTTGGAATACGGACCATAAGTTGAAATACGGCCTGTAAACTGCGATCGTAAATCGCCATGATCCTCAGCATACCTCTCTGGTTTTGATTTGCTTAAATACGACCACGATATACGGCCCGTAAATTGAAATACGGACCGTCAACTGGGTTTACGACCACTGTGTACTTCAGTCACTGTTCATTCCGGATTAGATTTTAAGTCATTAAAAGGAGACCTAACCTCATTCAATTCATTTCAACTCCACGATATTTCTCTCTAGAAGCATCTAGAATACTCTCTACTCTTCATCACAAGAAAACCAAAGGAAATCCATGAAATAAAGTGTATGAAACATAGCTAAAGTTCATCTCTCTCAAGAAAACCCAAAGGGAGTGAAGTAGGGTTTTGGGTGCTAGAGGAGTAATCCCATTCAAAGATTGTTCAACCATCATCTAAGGTAAGTTTCATGACCAAAACATGTTGTTTAAGGTATTGGAGGGTTAAGATACTTGAATTGTAAAAAGACATAGGAAATGGGTCATTTATGAGTGAATAGTGTCATGGTTGGATAGTAGTTGGGTTGGATTATGAATGTTGGAGTGTTGTGATTATGAATACGTTATAAATGACATTTAGGCCATGAAATAAGTATTAGATATGAGGAAACGCGATAGTAAGCTATAACCATCAATGTGGAGAAATTGAAGAGAAATGGTGGATTGTGGTCAATGTATATAAATGATGATTGTTGATTGCGATATTGTGAATGTTGTTGTGAGCGTGTGGGAGTTGATATATCATATGGGAAAAGTAGTATAAACCAAGGAAGTGCCTCCCAACTTTCCCTAGAAATATTAGCGCGTTCTTATAGTCGATTAACTAACGTGAATGCGAATTCTCTTTTGAAGGTAGAAACGTGATATCGAAGGAGAACAAGCAAGCGATAGCTTAGTTAAACGCCAAAGGTATGTGAGGCTAGTCCCTTCTTTATAATGGCATGAATCTCATAGCATAATGTTTCTTCCTCTTCATGAGTTCCTATATTCCAGAAAGCTAAAAGCCTATATCTATGAATGGTAATATAAGATAAGAGATATGATATGATGATCCCAAAATGGCATGATTTTATTTATTGGTCACACTCACCTTATATGTTAGTTCCTTCAAGGTGAGGCAGGATGTCGATAATTGCTCCATAATGAAATCGGGGGACCACGACCTTACGTCACCCCGATAAAGTAAAGTTGTTCATAAGCCTTATGCATGTATTATGATAAGTATGTTACGATAAGCATATTATGATGAGCATGTATGATGATGATATAACACCGCGCCTAGTTGGCCGGGCAGTCACCGCTAAGGCGGGCAGCTATACGATACACCATGGCCAAATGGCATGGGCAGACACCACTAGTGGGCGGCATGAGATGATACCCCGGACGCGGGAGGCCTAGACGCAGGCTAATGTTATGATTATCACACCGATCCGATATGGACGGGCAGCTTATACAGAGGCGGATCCAGGATTTAAATTTTATGGGTTCAATCTATAGAATTTTAGCATTGAACCCATTATATTTTTAAAATTAGGGGTTCATATCTACTATTTATTGCAATTTTAATAATTTTTTACACATAAATTTAGGCTCCGCGTCCAAAGTTTGGGGTTCAGTTGAACCCCAACCTTATAGGCTACATACGCCTCTGAGCTTATACATTACTACACCGCACCTATATGCGCGGGCAGCTTATACATTATGCATACATGATATGATGACGAGTATGAGTAAGACAGCATGACTTAATTCTGTTATACATGAAAGTCAGATATAGATGTTCCATATTGATATTTCCTTTATGTCATTATTTTATTTCATTGTTTATGCCTCTCATACTCAGTACAATGTTCGTACTGACGTCCGTTTTCTTTGGATGCTGTGATCATGCCCACAGGTAGACAGGGAGGAGAGCTCGACCCAGACCAGTAGTAGCTGTCAACTGATTGAAAGCACTTCTTTGTTCGGAGGTGCTTATGACGATTATTTTGTGTATATTCATGTATATGTATTTTTAGGCATGACGGGGTCTTGTCACGTCCTTATGTATAGCACTCTAGTAGAGGCTCATAGATGCGCAGAGTGGGTTAGATGGTCTCACGATTTATTACTATGTATGTATATAGTATTTTGATAGTCGAGAGGCCTATGCATATAAGAGTATTTTCATGTTCTCAAATGAAAGATGACTTTTCCTACGATTTGAATATGAATTGATAAAAAAGTACTAAATGAGTAAGATGAGTAGTAGAATGAGTGGTGCTCGGTGGCTAGCCCCGGGTACCCGTCGCGGCCCCTAGTCGGATCGTGACAGAAATATAGCCGCACAACTAGGTTACTTTGCAACTATGTTTATGGTTCCTTTCGCTAGCATTTTCATAGGTGGGTTGTCTCATATTGATCTAATATGCGATGTGCATATTGGTGCAAATATGAAAAATGACTATATAATTGATACTTGTTCTTGCTATTATATGAGGATTTGTGCATATCTTCCCGATGATTCTGAATCACCACTAGGGGTTATCCCATTTTGTAGTTATGCAGCCAATTGGTTTGACACGGGGAACTATTTTAAGGTTGATAAATGTAGAGTTGACATAGGTATTGCAAAATTACGAGAATAAGTTGGTAGTGACCTTCTTGTCATGGAGGAATGTGGTGCGTTAAAACTCACCAGCAAAAGGTGCTCGGGCTCAATTATTTGCTCTTGTTGTAGCAGAGTTCGCTGGATTTGCAAAGTGGATTCTTTAATTAGCAGAGCCGTTATAAGAAGCTCGGGCCTTTTGGTTGTATCCCTTGACCCTTTCTTGACTTTTGGTTATAATTATGAGTTTTTCTTAGCTAAATGTCCTAATCAGATAATAGAGGCACTTGCTACAGATCCGCTTGCGCTAATGGATATGAACATCCTATGAATATGTTGTTTATTATGTTACTACCGTCCCATCTTGTACCTGTGTTTCATTATTTTGCATCCTTTTCGTCTATGTGGCCTCATTGCTATAGAACTGTATGTTCATTCAGTGCGCACTCGGTGAGTTTCATGTCATATGGTGGAGAACTTATTTTCCATGATGTGGTGAAGACGTTATTGGCTCGATCTATGACTGGGATGGCTGATTTTGAGTTTCCAGCAGGGGCATCTTTATGCACAGAGCTCACTAGTGAACTGGAACCATTGTTAGCAAGATCACTAGTATTTGTGATTGGCCAAAAGAACTTCAATGCTTCTACTAGGACTCACAAGAGTATTCTTACACAATGTATGCAACAAACAAATCAGTTAGTCATAGAACATCTTAATTGATTTGTATCTTGCAACACAAAGATTGTTCTGCACATTTGGCGGCGAAGATTTTAAAAGCACAATTTGACACAGTCCAAATCTGGAGAGTCACAAGGGAGTTCCGTGGTAAAGGATTTCATTAATCTTTTGGAAAGATATCAACTCTTGTCACAGCAAGCTAAGAACTTGCTACGATACTCTAGGGTATTGGAAAGTTTGGCCACCCACGTGATGTTAAGGATTGCGGGTTATCTATCTGTAGATGATTCCACACAACGTCATTCAACTGATGGCTTTCATGCACAACTTCAAGATCTTCTAATAATAAAGTGTGTGCAACAGCACAACGTCCTTGAATTTGTGAGCATTAACATACATGATCGACGTGTTGTTCTTGACATGGACTTCTTTAGTATTATCACTGCAGTTTACTCAAGCCTAAATGTCTTCACAGTTCTAACATCATTATGTATATGCAGTGACACTACAAGTCTAGCTAGAGTTGTCCTAGTGTTAGAAGAAGCTAAAAAGAATGGTAACTCAATTGCTTTTGATATTTCATCAGGAATTGCTGCTGAAGAAGAATTGAAAGAACAGGGCATGGTATTGATAAGCTATCTGATGAAGTTCTCTTATGTATTCAATACATTTTTTGTCATGTTATTGGTTGTTGCTGGCCTACTGCACAATGCCTTTACGCGAGGAACATGGGAGCAGAAAGTTAGTGGTAGTATTGTTGCTACGAATTGCTTCATTGGTGTTGAACATGTCGACCAGATATTCCTGCATTTGCTCTACTACTTGAACCTTGAGGACAAGGGTCTTTTTTAGGGCGGATGAATTTTTATGAACCAAACTAATCCATGGGAGGACATGGATGAGATATTGTCAAATTACCTTTGGGACCCTAGTTAAAAGGAGCATGTGCACTATGTGTGAAGATGACTATATATAGAAGGGGAACTATTCCATTAGGGTTATGCGATGAAGTTTTCTGTTATTTTCTTAGTTGCTTAGATTAATTTTGGAACCTCCCTCCTTCTTCCTTTTATGTTTTTCTGGTTACTAATTTGGAGATGAACTCTTATAATTGTACTTGTAATTCCAATTATCCATTTCAATACAATATGGGTATGTTACACTGTGTGTTGTCAATTTTATGTTACATAGTCAATATGAATTACCGAATGTCATTAATATTAAATTATTGGGTTATTTTCTGCCAATTTTTTATCCCAGTTATCAGGGATTGCCAAATTTTCTACTTATTAAGAGTGGTATATACATATCAATGTCCCAATTATTTTATATGTTAATTACTTGTTATAATATCAGCACACATAGTGCTTAATCTACACAATAAAACCCAAATAGTTTCTCTTTTTTTTTTTCAAGAAAAAAGTCGATATAAATTATAACCTGATATTGTGGTACAACTGCAAATTTTTAACTATTATAGAAGCATGGGTTTGGGGCTGGGATCCACGTGGTTGCTTCATGGAATTCCAATTCAATCTAAGGCAATTTTGACATTTTAGTTATCTATACAAATTTATGTGTCTTTACAGCATCAATTAAATAGCCACCTCATTAATTTTGTAACTAACATTCATCATCATAATTCATCCTATCTTCTTCGCCTTCTGTGTCAGTTTGTTCATCACTGCTTCAATTTCTGGTTTTGTTTTTATAAATACTTTTGATGCATTCACTGTTTGTTGCCTTAGTCTATCTTCTGTGAACAAAATTTGAATTTTGGCACATTTAACTCTTGTTGAATATATAGTTAAAGTATCAAGATAAGCATAGGCAAGCTTTCTAATATATACTTGTATGTAACAGTGCTTGGTTAGCAGACCATGGAGATGAAATGGGCTTGGTGGTTGAGCGCAAGTGGAGACTGTGTTATTTGCCGGAAATTATTGCATGCAAACGAAACAGGAATACAACTCTTCAACTAGGTACTTCGAGAACGAGGGCGGGCTATTTGTGCCCAATTAAGGGTTATTTACATATGAGCAAAATGTCTTTAATTTATTTTCCCTTATGATATCTCCGGTTTTTATCTATGTTTTGGTAACCTTTTAAAGGTTTTCATTTGAAAGATACACTTTCTAGTTAGGTATTTAGAAAGGTTCTGTGGCATATTCAGTTTTAGTAAAGTCTATCTGTTTGACTCTTAACCAGATTCCGTCGAGATTGCATTCTTAATAAAATGGAAAAGGCTAGCGTTATTTCCACTTCCAATACAGAATAATTTACCTGTAAAATGTAAGTCGTTTAATATTGAGTTAAAGTAATAATTTTTAGGTTGCTAAATGGTTTATGGTTGGCTACATTTTTTATTTTGCTAGCATCATATTCAAGTGATTAGATTCATTCTTAGTCTTAATTTTTTTTATGTTGTTGCAGTGTAGTAGATTTAAAAAGTTTTAAATTAACACCAAAATGTTCATCAGTAATTTATTACAAAACTTTGTCCTCTGAAGAAGTGAGAAATTTTACTCACTATATTTCAGAATCTTTGAGATCCTTATTCCTTAATTTCTTAATTTCATATAAAAGATTTTGTCACACCTCGACGAGGGGTATAACGGGCACCCGACCCTAGCGGCCGAGTACTACCTGACGTGACATAATAAAACCTTACTACAACTATTCTGATTATAGCTGTTGTTATTTATGCATAAGAACACCTGCATCCAGAAAAGGCCCAACATATGGATAACATTTACATCTTTGCGAAATGTTGTGTACATACGCTAGCCGACAAGGCTGCAGCATGGACATCATAAAATATTGTATAGCCGTTCGGGCTACAACATATGCATTATAAGTATTCTGAAACCATGCAAGACTCTGTCACCCGCTATACTGTCTATGAGCCTCTAAGAGTACGTACATCTGTTATCTCCATAACATGCAGACTCAGTAAATACCCAACTAGCAAGCCCGGCATAATGGTACTTGCTGATATCCAGCTAAAACTGGCTATCCTACTGAGAAGGTCCTCCTGCTCTGCCTGTCAGGACCTGCAACACGAAATGCATCCCCAAGATGTGGGACGGTCAGTACGGAGGAAAGTACTGAGTATGTAAGGCAGGAAAGTAATAACCTCAGTGAAATATAAGTGTAAGTACGGGAGAGTAGTAATAACCTATAACTTGTAACATCTGATGACATATACAATATGAAATGCATGAGAAAATCCTTTTTCATATGCAATAAATATACATAATATATACATATATATAAATATAACGTACCTAGCCCTAACGGGACTCGGTGTGAAGTGTACCCAGCCCTAACGGGACTCGGTGTGAAATGTAACCGGCCCTAACAGTACTCGGTGTGTATAGCATCATCATCCTCCCCGCGTCCGGGAAGACATCATCATATCATAACGTACCCATCCCTAATGGGACTCGGTGTGAAACATACCCGGCCCTTACGGGACTCGGTGTGAATACCCAACTGATCAGTGGTTGCAAATCTACGTGTTGTACCCGGCCGACTATAGCGCGGCTCGGTGTAGTAAAATAGTGCATACATTTATATATATATATAAATGCATGAGGAGATAGGAGATATATAAATGCATGAGGAGTCAAAGAAAATAACATCGAACCTTTAGGAGTGACGTAAGGTCGTTATATCTCCGAATATCTTATGGGACTCGTATCGAGGTCAAAGAATGAATCAAATAATAATAATTATAATAACATGATGGGAATCTTTCGTGAGGTAAACTTACATTTCAGCAAGGAGTCAATAAACTTC
Source organism: Lycium barbarum (assembly GCF_019175385.1). Taxonomy (NCBI): domain Eukaryota; kingdom Viridiplantae; phylum Streptophyta; class Magnoliopsida; order Solanales; family Solanaceae; genus Lycium; species Lycium barbarum. Next base: position 26,606,736 of record NC_083345.1, on the reverse strand, counting down.
AAGACAACAGACATTTACTTAGTTTCGTAAGATGTCGGAAAAATCCGTAGAAATATGGCCTTTCATAAAATGTATATATTTCTCATAAAATATGAATTCTTCGTAAAATATACCATTCAATAAAAACATAGGAAATTCAAGTGAATTGATTATGCACGCTAGTGGGCTCTAAGATTCGTGCCAAGGAAATTGGTAGCGAAACCTTACATACCTTTATCTTTCAAAAATGTGACCTGGAGGTATTCCTTATTCCAATGTTGGTCCTTTCCCCGCACCTAATTACAGATATAAGATCTGGGTTAACTCTTTTTTGCTTGCATGCAAAATCTTAAGTATTATATCTCAATTATTTCGGGGTTACAGAAAATCGGGCAGCATTTCCTCTGTTTTTTTGACATCCCAAGTGTCGACAACAGCACCAACAACAACAACACAATAATACCAATGTTAACCCATATTTATATCCATCGGATTTTACCAATAATTTCCGTCACGGGATTAATTCCGCTAATTTTGCCAAAACGTCGTAATTCACGAATTTATCTTCGAATTTAACAAAAACCCAACACCAACAATCCAAATTCCAATTCAATTTCCATACCATCTTGTCAAAATAACCATTGAAATTCATTAACAACAATCTCCATATATTTACTTCACATCTCTACCAATTCGAACTTTTACGAGCTAGATCTTAGCGAGATTTACTACGAATCTTTCTAAATTACGAGTAGATAAGGGAGGATTTTACCTTGGTTCAGACTTGCATGTGTGATATGGCACTTGAGTTGACGTTTTATCATTTACTTGTGATGACCCAACTAGGAAAATCGCAAGATATCAAGCAAGACGTACTTCTCGAGCATTAATTTGGTGTTGGAATTAACTAAATTTGGCTAAGTGTTGGTGGATTGCATTTAGAGAAGTGTGTGGAGGTGTTAGGAGCTTTCTAGAGGGTTGTGGAGTTGAGGAAAATGAATAAAATGAAGTGTAGAGGCCCTTTATAGGTGCCAAGCTCGAATTGGGCCGGGTCACCATATAAGTGGGCTTCTCGGATTTTTCGCGCAGGTTCGCATGCTTCTGGTAGTCTATTTTAAAATGCCCATAGCTCCCTACTCCGATGTCGCATCGACGAATGGTTCATTGAATTGGAAACTAGACTCGATGAACTTCAATTTTGATAGTTTATTTACTCCATAACTCCTCATATGCTAGGAGATATACCCCGCTCAAGTTGGACCAGAATCTCTTTTGAAATTTTGCCAAGTTTTTCCAAAGTTTCAACAACTTACTTCCTTCGACCCGCTTGACCTAGGAACCTTTAGATACTCTCCTAATACTTACTTAAAGTCTTTCTTAGCCTTATAATAGTTCCATGGCCCCTCCGAGCTCACATTAGTTTTACTAACGGCACTAATGATACGAAATTCTTTCAAGGTGTAACACCTGTTCGACCTGACTTATATCCCGTGTAAGATCACGACGTTATCCTTCCCCAAAACTACGTCATGAGTATGGAATGTTCTTAGCTCCTGGGAGGGTGAGGTGTAACAGATCTGATTAATAAAATGTGGTTGACATTATTTTATTAGTAGAGTGAAACAGTAATGGAAGGGCGCAGGGGTGTATTTAGCATTGAAGGTGGGGGGTTTAATTGAAACCCTAACTTTCGATACGGATGTCACACCCCGGACCATGGCCTGGGCGAAACACGACACTCAGTGCCATACTTCATGTGACCGAGTGAACCACATGGCTTGTTGAATCATCATGAGACATGCATGAGCGGAAATATTACATGAATGTGATGAGCTTTTATAAAAAAAAACATGAGAATTATGACATTAATAAAATACTGATTTAAAACATGAATGTGGGATTATCGTAAATGAGCTAAAATGGCTATCTGACTCTGAACATCTGACATGACATGTCTGACTAGTCTAGTCTATGAAACCTCTAACACAAATCTGAACATGAAAAACATACTTGTTGTGACAAGGCCCCCAGCATACCTTTAAATGCATATCTTATCATGAAAATAATAAATAATAAATGTCTAAGCCCCGGAAGAGATGAGGCTCACCAACAAGCTAATAAGTGCGAAGTCTTACTAGGCAGATGCATCGTCATATAAATCAATACCTACATCGTGAAATGCAGGCCCCTGGGCAATAAAAGGGGACGTCAGCACATTGAATGTATTGGTATGTAAAGCAACTGAATGAAATAACATGAGACATGGAAATAACGTAATAGAGACTGAACTTAAATATAAGTACATATACATATATAACATGTGTAAAGTATCGTGAGTAGGGAGAGCAATAACTATAACTGACAACATGGTCTGGTACTTGCGTCCTACCAGCAGAACACTCATACCTTGCCAGGGACATGAGATTTAATAATATTATGAAAGGATCCAGTCATTATGAGAGATCGTCCTAAGAATGGGTGGATTGATCCTCATCCTACGGTGGCTACGTAGTTTCAGGCTGCTTGTAGCCTTCTCGGTAATTAATGCAACTCCCAAAACATGAACATGAAAAATAAGTGGCACTTGCTGCCCATGACATTTCATGAAATCATAACTTGCATGTACATGAATATCATTCGTATTATTCTTGCATGAACTTATAAAACATATATAGCTTTTCTTAAAAATATCATAATACTTCATAAACTTACATGTAAGGACCCATGGAATGTAAAATATGGGTTTTCATGGATTACGGACAGATTTTCAAAAATCATAATGATGTATCAAAAACACAATGAAGAATTTATAACAATTTAATACATAATATAACATGGGGTATGGACCTAGGGTTATCATGAACATGGTTAAGAATCCTAGCTTTCGTAAAGCTTCATACTTTATAGAAGAAGAAGCGTGGGGAAGAACAATGATGTTCCCACACGTAGATAGCAACCCTACATACCTGGTAATGCTCCAAGCTTGAAATAAAAATCTGAACTTGGAAGAAGAATTCTAATCCTTGGTCTTGGATTCCTTTCTATGTTAAGAATATGAAACTCCTACTTAGAATTCATCGGTAATTGATGGAATTCACTTAGGATGGTCTTAAGGAGATTACCTTGATGTTTGGAAAAGTTGAGAGGAGAGAACTTTCGTGTTAGGGCTTGAGAGGAATGAGACTTATGAAATAAAACTGAATTCTCGTCTTTTAAATGTTGCAGTCGCGACACTGTTACGGATCATGTTACAGTTCATAACACTAGACGGTAACGTGTGTCAAAATTCAAAAGACGGTCTAAGTTCGAGGTTGGGTTACGGACATGAGATACGAACCGTATCTCATGTTACGGTCTGTAACGATGAACCTAGAAGAGGACATTGGGGCTGCTGAGGCACAACCTGGGGTCGCTGCTACTCCTGATTTTCAAGAGGCTGTGTTTCGAGTGTTGGGGTACTTTGACAATTTGGCTCAGGCGGGCATGATTCCAATTACTCTAGATGGCTCGCAGACTAGAGTGGGAGGTCAGAATCCCGATGCTAGGGTTGCTCCAAGATTTCGTACATCGAGGGTATTGCCGGCAGCAACAGTGGCTCCCCATATTGATGCTACTTCAGCACTTGATTTTGCTGTAAGACCTATGGATGGGCCAGTGTTGACCAGTGAGGAACAAAAATTGTTCGAGGGGTTTGCCAAAATGTCCCCTCCTTGGTTCTATGGTACTCCCGAGGAGGATGCATATGAGTTTATTGTTAGCTGCCATGAGATGCTTCATAAGTTGGGTGTAGTGGAGTCTCACGGGGTCGATTATATTTCTTTCCAGTTAGTTGGGGATGCCAAGCAGTGGTGGAGATCGTACATGGAGTGTCGACCAGCCGAGTCGCCACCTTTGACCTGGACCCAGTTCTACCAGGTGTTCCTGGAGAAGTAAGTCCCTCGTACTCTGAGAGACAACAGGAAGATGATTTTTCGACATTGGAGCAGCGGGGTAGGTCGGTTGCGGAGTATGAGACTAGATTCTTCGCTTTGTCCCGTTACGCGACGACATTACTTCCCACAGAGGCTGAGAGAGTGAGGAGATTTGTGAAGGGTTTGGACCTTCCACTTTGGCTGACGACCTTACAGTTGGAGGCTTCTGGGCCTCATTTCAGTCAGTAGTAGATCATCCCAGGAGGGTCGAGTCAGAGATGGGTCGGGCACATAATGGGGGTGGCGACAAGAAAGCTCGCAGATTTGACGGTTTCAGAGGTCCTATTAGAGGTGGGGGACACCATGACAAGGGTCGTCATCATCCCTACAGCCGCCCCATCCAGTCATCACTTCAGGCTTTAACAGGTGGTTCTTCAGGTTATAGGGGGCACAGTTCTGAGCAGACTTCCCGAGGTTCTTACTCTCGACCTTCAGACCGCGGAGGGTATTCTGGTTCTTCTATGACAGTTCAGAAGCCTATGGACAGAGGGGCATGTTTTGAGTGTGGTGAGACAGGGCATTACGCGAGAGAGTGCCCTAGATCCAGGTAGGGTTCCAGAGTTCAGACATCTAGGCCTCTAGCACCGCCAGCTAGAAGAGGAGGATATTATGGTAGAGGGGGTTCGCAGTCTGGCAGGGGTGGCCATCAGCCTAGCAAAGGTGGTTATCAGTCGGGTAGGGGCAACACTCAGTCAGTGAGAGGAGTATTTCAGGCAGGCCGTGGTGGTTGTGGAGGCACACAGTCCGAGGGTGGACGTGCCCATTTTTATGCTTTTCCGGGTAAACCAGAGGCCGAGGCTTCTGATGCGGTTATCACAGGTATTATTTCGGTTTGTCACCGATCGGCTTCTGTCTTATTTGATCCGGGTTCTACTTTCTCTTATGTGTCCACTTACTTCTCTACGGGTCTGGATATGCTTGATGTACCTATTCGTGTCTCTACTCCTGTCAGAGATTATGTGATAGTATATCGGGTCTATAGGTCTTATGTGGTGACGTTTATGGGGTACGACACTTGGGTAGACTTGGTTATTTTGGATATGGTGGACTTTGATATTATTTTGGGCATGGACTGGTTATTTCCCCATCATGCTATTTTAGACTGTCACGCCAAGACAGTCACGTTGGCCATGTCAGGTATTCCGCGGTTAGAGTGGAAGGGTACTCCTAGTCCAGCACCTAAGAAGATCATATCATTTCTTCGGGCAAAGAAGTTAGTGGATAAGGGATGTTTAGTATATTTGGCTCATAGTCGGGATACTAGTTTGGATACTCCTTCCCTGGAGTCGGTGCCAGTTGGTTGTGAGTTCTCAGAGGTTTTCCCCACAGATTTTCCTAGTATGCCGCCTGATCGAGATATTGACTTTTGCATTGACTTGGAGCCAAGCACCCGACCTATTTCTATTCCACCCTATCGGCTGGCTCCGGCAGAGTTGAGAGAGTTGAAGGAGCAGTTGCAAGACTTGTTTAGCAAAGGATTTATTAGACCCATTGTTTCTCCTTGGGGTGCTCCCGTTCTGTTCGTGAAGAAGAAAGATGGTACCATGCGGATGTGTATCGATTACTGGCAATTGGACAAGGTTACAATCAGAAATAAGTATCCAATACCCCGCATTGATGACTTATTTGACCAGCTTCAGGGTGCATCAATCTTTTCTAAGATTGATTTGAGGTTAGGCTATCATCAGTTGAAGATTCGAGCGGAGGATATTCTGAAGACCACTTTCAAGACCCGTTATGGTCATTATGAACTCTTGGTGATGTCTTTTGGGCTTACTAATGCCCCTGCAACGTTCATGAATTTAATGAATGGGATCTTCAAGCCTTACATGGATTCGTTCGTGATCGTGTTTATTGATGATATCTTGGTGTGCCCTCGGAGTAAGGAAAATCATGAGATGCATCTGAGGATCGTGCTTGGCCTGTTAAAAGAGAAGAAATTGTATGTTAAGTTTTTCAAGTGTGAGTTCTGGCTCAGTTCCGTGGCATTTTTGGGACATGTTGTGTCCAAGGACGGGATTATGGTTGATCCCAAGAAGATCGAGGCGATTAGAGATTGGGCCAGGCCTACTTCGGTGACTGAGTTTCGGAGCTTCGTGGGCCTTGCGAGTTATTATCGCCGATTTGTGAAGGGGTTTTCATCTATTGCTTCCTATTTGACTAGGTTGACTCAGAAGAATGTGCCTTTCCAGTGGTCTGATGAGTGTGAGAAGGGCTTTCAAAAGCTCAAGGCTTTATTGACTTCAGCCTCGATTTTGGCTTTACCTGTGGAGGGAAAGGACTTTACCGTTTATTGTGATGTTTCCCGGACTGGCTTGGGTTGTGTGCTGATGCAAGAGGTTAAGGTTATCGTGTATGCTTCGAGACAGTTGAAGGTTCACGAGAAGAACTATCCCGCTCATGACTTGGATTTGGCTGTAGTAGTCTTCGCTTTGAAGATTTGGAGGCATTACTTATATGGAATCCATTGTGAGGTCTTCATGGATCATAGTAGTCTTCAACATGTGTTTAGTCAGAGGGATTTGAACTCGAGGCAGCGTAGATGGATGGAGTTGCTCAAGGATTATGATATCACTATTATTTATCATCCGGGAAAAGCTAATGTGGTAGCAGATGCGTTGAGCCGAAAGGCAGTGAGTATAGGTAGCTTGGCGCGTTTGATTGTGGAAGAGCGTCCTTTAGCTATGGAGGTTTAGTGTTTAGATAATAGGATGGTGAGACTCAATATTTTAGAACTTGGTAAAGTTCTAGCTTGTTTGGAGGCGATGTCGTCTTTTTTGGAGCAGATTAGGGCCCAGCAGTTTAAGGATGTGAAATTGTGCAAGATTCGAGATAAGTTGCTAAGTGGAGAAGCCAAGGAGGTTATTCTTGATGATGAGGGAGTTTTGAGGATTAAGGGGCGCATTTGCATTCCTAGAGTTGGTGATTTGATTCCGTTGATCTTGAAAGAGGCTCATAGTTCCAAATATTCTATTCATCCGGGTGCTACAAAGATGTATCGTGATTTGAGACAACATTAGTGGTGGGGTAGGATGAAGAGAGACATTGTGGAGTTTGTTGCCCAGTGTTCGAATTGCCAGCAAGTTATATATGAGCACCAGAGACCAGGTGGTGTGCTTTAGAGGATGCCCATTCCCGAGTGAAAGTGGGAGAGATTTGCTATGGATTTCATGGTTGTTCTTCCGAAGACTTTGGGCAAGTTTCATTTGATTTGGGTCATCGTGGATAGGTTGACTAAGTTCGCGCACCTCATTCCGGTTCAGATTACTTATAATGCAGAGAAGTTGGCTAGGATTTACATCCGAGAGATAGTGCAATTACATGGAGTGCCCATTTTCATCATTTCAGATAGAGGCACTCGGTTTACTTCTCACTTCTGGAGGACTTTACCGAAGGAATTGGGAACCCAGTTAGAACTTAGTACCGCGTTCCACCCGCAGACAGATGGTCAGTCCGAGAGGACTATTCAGGTGCTTGAGGATATGTTGAGAGCTTGTGTGATTGACTTTGGTGGTCATTGGGACAAATTCTTGCCGTTGGCAGAATTTGCGTACAACAACAGTTATCACTCGAGTATTAATATGGCACCGTTTGAAGCTTTGTATGGTAGGAGATGTCGTTCTCCGATTGGTTGGTTTGATGCGTTTGAGGTGAGACCTTGGGGTACTGACTTGTTGAGAGAGTCCTTGGACAAGGTAAAGTTGATTCAGGAAAAGCTTATTGCGGCTCAGAGTAAAAGAAAGGGGTATGCGGACCGGAAGGTTCATGATATGGAGTTCATGGTTGGTGATCAGGTCCTATAGAAGGTTTCACCCATGAAGGGTGTAATGTGATTCCGGAAGAAGGGCAAGTTGAGCCCCGGTTTTATTGGTGCTTTTGAGATTCTTCATCGTGTTGGCGAGGTGGCTTATGAGTTAGCTTTGCCACAAGGTTTGGCAGGTGTTCATCCGGTATTCCATGTTTCCATGCTGAAGAAGTACCATTCAGACAAGTCTTATATCATTCAGTGGGATTCAGTATTATTTGATCAGAATCTGTCCTTCGAGGAAGAGCCGGTAGCAATCTTGGATAGGCAAGTGAGAAAGTTGAGGTCCAAAGATATTGCTTCAGTCAAGGTGCAGTGGAAGCACCGTCCGATAGAAGAGGCCACTTGGGAGACTGAAGCGGATATGCGGAGTAGATATCCTCAGTTGTTCGATAGTTCAGGTACCCCTTCAGGTACCCCTTTTCTCTATCATTCCCTTATCGCTCGAGGACGAGCGATTGTTTGATTTGTATCTGATATAACGACCCGTTTGGTCGTTTACCACTTTTGGACTCTTTTTCGCTAAAATACCTTTTTCGTATTTTGAAAAGGTATTTTGATTTGCGGGAAATGGTGGCACGGTAATTTAATTGGCGGGTACTTTTTGAACTATATTTATTTAATGTGTGTGAATAGTTTGCTCATAGGAATTTTATTTGCTCATATAAGGCATGAGCTAGAGAATTAATTAAGTGTCTAGTGAGCCTAATTTACACTATTATGTGTTAGTTAGGTGACTAAGTAATTTGAATAATTTATAAGAGAGGTGGGCTAGGCCCATTTATTCTCAGACCACATACTAGAATAGTAGATGTATTAGGGTGAAAGAATTATTAGCTTGCATATTAACCCATTGCACTAAAAAAAAAAAGACTGCTCACGTTAGAAGAAATAGGCAGTACGGTTTCCATCAAATTCTAGCTTCAGGTACCTTTCTATCAAGAACTCTGTGTGTGTTAGTCAATGTCTGATGCCTCTTTATATTTTATATTGGTTAGGCCTCGTGTAATTTCTTTTATATATTTGAACAACTAATTTACAACTAAGGGAAAAGGAATGTTACTGATTGGGTCAAATTATATTGGCATAATGATTACAAAATAATATGAGGACTAATGATGATGCAATCATGAGCTAATCTTTGAGAAATTATGATAGAATGGTCGTTGGATAATGGACCATGTATGTTTTCTTATTAAGATTGGAAGCAATGTGTCCGTATTCTTTTTTTTTTCCTTTTGGTTTTGAAATTCTAGTATGTTCATCACGTTAAAATTTCAATTTTGATTTATTGAATCTATATGATTGAATATTAGGTGTATTGGGATATATGAATACCTTCAAATTCATTGTATTTGAACTGTGAAAAGTTAGATTTTTGTTCGAAATTAAGATTTTGGGATAATTGAAGGTTTTGGGCCCTAGTCTTAAGAGATGAGAATTAATGATTTGAGAGTCCATTTATGGATAAAATTGACTAATTTTTTTTCGATAAATGACCCTTAGGTTATGGGTGATATGATTTTCCAATAAAATTCCAATTTTGCCCTTGTGGGCCCGTGATCACTCTTTAAGGTCGTTTTGGGTTCCGAATATAAGTATAGAAATATGGGTGTCCTTAGATTGGTATTCTAACGTAAATCACATATTTGATAGACTTTGATCGTTCAGAAGCTCTTCGCAAAGGGAAGGCATTGGTTTGATCGTTCGTGGCACCCGCTCGGCCTTCGAGGTAGGTTACGGTCTACTTTAGTTAGACTCTGATTAGAGAATCGTATGTAGTTGTAGAAAGTGACGGGGATAGCATGATACGCATTCGGGTATGAAACGGAGGTGAATTCCAATTAGGTTGGTTCCGTCAGCTATTATGTGGGATTGTCGCCATATGTGTTATTTTATGTGATAGTCATCTATTGGTATCTCTGTCATATACTAGCTCACTCATCACATGGAAAGGGAAGTGTTATATTGATAATTGAACTGGGAACAATAACATGATTTGTACTTGTTGATTGTGTATTAGTGATATTGTTGAGATTGATATCATGCATGGCATGCTTTTCATATTATTCTTATGTTGTCCTGATGGTGAGGTGAGTGATTGAGAGACTCCAAGGTCTTTGCCGGAGATTGAGAGTGATAGAGAGACTCCGAGGTCTGTGCCGGAGATTGAGAGTGATTGATAGCCTTCGAGGTTTCTGCCGGAGAGCACGAGTGGTATATGGACTTCGCGGGTCCCCCATGGGTCATGGCTTTGAGGCACTACCCTTAGCATATGTGTACGAGAGTGGAGTGAGAGAGGTGACTATTGCATTGTATTGCATTCATCCACTCATACATTTGACTGATCATTTGGTGAACTGTATCTGTCTTGGTTGATTTCATGATTCCTTTACACATTACTTGTATGTGATACGTGACCATACCTGTTTGCTCTATGTGCTACTTGTTAGTTTCCACTTTTTCATGCGTTATCTAATCATTGTCGGCCTATGATGCTTACCGGTACTAGTGTTGTACTGATACTACTCTTGCTGCACTTTTTGTTGAGTGCAGAGTACGATCCAGGCTCCAGTTCTACACCCCGTGGTTGATACGTGAGGGTGACATCTTTCAGTCATTCAGGGTGAGCTACTTGATCATTCATGGGCCCTAAAGGACCTTCTTTATTTGTTTCTGTTTTTGTATTCGACAGACAATATGTAGCCTTTGGATATTTTTAGACTTGTATTCCGGACTACGCTTAGCGCTCTTGTACCCTTTGACCAGACTTTGGGGTTGTCATGGCATTTCTAGTTATGATAAGTATTTAAGACTTGATAACTTCTTCTTATTTTATTTTCCGTGTATTTAACTTGTTTTTAGTAATGTGGTTCGCCTACTCGGAGGGATAGTGTTGGTGCCACCATGACTCGCGAATTGGGTCGTGACAATCATAGGCTAAAATATTGTAGAAGATTGATAAAATCTGAAGAAAAAAACAAACATACATGAAAAGAATCTGAGATGTTATTGGGAATCATCGATACATCACAGTAGGTACCATTTTCTTCCTTTTTATTAAACGCGATCGAAACTTTAATTCTTCTGGAGACACTCCAGGAAGTACTACTGCTTTAAGTTTTTTTTTAACCTCTTGTAAACTAAAACCTTGGAGAAGAATGCAAGAAGGGAAAGATATGTGGCTCCATGAGTTATTGAATGGATCTACTTCTCTAATTTCATTTTACTGTCTTCATGGACCCAGAAAAAGTCTTTGCAAGTCAAACATCTTAACATAACTCAATGCCCTTTCAGAAGCGGAGCAAAAATTTAAAGCTTCGGAGTCAACTCTCTTTCAGGGTCCTGAGCAGGTGCTGGTGCTTGGTCCCTATCTGGAATATCTGCACGGCCTCTGCCCCTTCCACGTCCCCTGCCTCGCCCACGAATAGCTGTTCGGGCAACGGGTATGGGTGCGGGTGCAGGTGCAGGTACAGGCTCCTGGCCTCCAATAGAGATCAATCGCGTCCTCACCATCTGTGAGAGAACATAGAAACGAGGTTAAGATACCAATCTGAACAATCTCACACGAAAAGAATGAACCAGATACCAATCGGATTGGACTAGCACGAAAAGAGAGAAAGAAGTGGAGTTTTCCTAAATGCCCTATAGCCTCTCGAGGATAGGTACGGACGTTTACGTACCAATCCGCAAAACTCTACTAGACATTGCTCTTGTACTCATTAGACCAATTAACCTAGAAGCTCTGAAACCAATTTGTCACGACCCAATTCGCGAGTCGTGGTGGCACCTACGCTATCCCTCCGAGTAGGCGAACCACATTACTTACAACAACTTAAATACGCAAAAAAATAAATAAGAAGAAGTTATCAAGTCTTAAATACTTATCATAACTAGAAATGCCATGACAACCCCAAAGTCTGGTCAAAGGGTACAAGAGCGCTAAGCGTAGTCCGAAATACAAGTCTAAAAATATCCAAAGGCTACATATTGTCTGTCGAATACAAAAACAGAAACAAATAAAGAAGGTCCTTCAGGGCCCACGGATGATCAAGTAGCTCACCCTGAATGACTGAAAGATGCCACCCTCACGTATCAACCACGGGGTGTAGAACTGGAGCCTGGATCGTACTCTGCACTCAACAAAAAGTGCAGCAAGAGTAGTATCAGTACAACACTAGTACCGGTAAGCATCATAGGCCGACAATGATTAGATAACGCATGAAAAAGTGGAAACTAACAAGTAGCACATAGAGCAAACAGGTATGGTCACGTATCACATACAAGTAATGTGTAAAGGAATCATGAAATCAACCAAGACAGATACAGTTCACCAAATGATCAGTCAAATGTATGAGTGGATGAATGCAATACAATGCAATAGTCACCTCTCTCACTCCACTCTCGTACACATATGCTAAGGGTAGTGCCTCAAAGCCATGACCCATGGGGGACCCGCGAAGTCCATATACCACTCGTGCTCTCCGGCAGAAACCTCGAAGGCTATCAATCACTCTCAATCTCCGGCACAGACCTCGGAGTCTCTCTATCACTCTCAATCTCCGGCAAAGACCTTGGAGTCTCTCAATCACTCACCTCACCATCAAGACAACATAAGAATAATATGAAAAGCATGCCATGCATGATATCAGTCTCAACAATATCACTAATACACAATCAACAAGTACAAATCATGTTATTGTTCCCAGTTCAATTATCAATATAACACTTCCATTTCCATGTGATGAGTGAGCTAGTATATGACAGACATACCAATAGATGACTATCACATAAAATAACACATATGGCGACAAGCCCACATAATAGCTGACGGAACCAACCTAATTGGAATTCACCTCCGTTTCATACCCGAATGCGTATCATGCTAACCCCATCACTTTCTACAACTATATACGATTCTCTAATCAGAGTGTAACTAAAGTAGACCGTAACCTACCTCGAAGGCCGAGCGAGTGCCACGAACGATCAAACCAATGCCTTCCCTTTGCGAAGAGCCTCTGAACGATCAAAGTCTATCAAATATGTGATTTACGTTAGAATACCAATCTAAGGACACTCATATTGCTATACTTATATTCGAAACCCAAAGCGACCTTAAAGAGTGATCACGGGCCCACAAGGGCAAAATTGGAATTTTATTGGAAAATCATATCACCCATAACCTAAGGGTCATTTATCGAAAAACAAATTAGTCAATTTTATCCATAAATGGACTCTCAAATCATTAATTCTCATCTCTTAAGACTAGGGCTCAAAACCTTCAATTATCCCAAAATCTTAATTTCGGACAAAAATGTAACTTTCCACAATTCAAATACAATGAATTTGAAGGTATTCATATATCCCAATACACCTAATATTCAATCATATAGACTCAATAAATCAAAATTGAAATTTTAACATGATGAACATACTAGAATTTCAAAACCAAAAGGAAAAAAAAAAGAATACGAGGCCTAACCAATATAAAATATAAAGAGGCATCAGACATTGACTAACACACACAGAGTTTTTGATAGAAAGGTACCTGAAGCTAGAATTTGATGGAAACCGTACTCTGCCTATTTCTTCTAACGTGAGCAGCCTTTTTTTTTTTTTTTTTTTTTCGTGCAATGGGTTAATATGCAAGCTAATAATTCTTTCACCCTAATACATCTACTATTCTAGTATGTGGTTTGAGAATAAATGGGCCTAGCCCACCTCTCTTATAAATTATCCAAATTACTTAGTCACCTAACTAACACATAATAGTGTAAATTAGGTTCACTAGCCACTTAATTAATTCTCCAAATCATACCTTATATGAGCAAACTATTTATACACATTAAATAAATATAGTTCAAAAAGTACCCGCCAATTAAATCACTGTACCACCAATTCCTGCAAATCAAAATACCTTTTAAAAATACGTAAAGGGTATTTTAGCGAAAAAGAGTCCAAAAGTGATAAATGACCAAACGGGTCGTCACAATGATATTCTAATTTAACCCTCTTGAAAGCAACCTCTCACTCTCAGTCGCTCTTCCCCCCTTAGCTCTTTTCTTTCTTTATTTTACCTCTACTTTGGAATTTTTTTTCCTTCCTTTCAAATTCAGGATTAACTGAGCAGCTGGTTGAGAACTTGGCGAAGAAACCGTAAGAGGCGGAGGATTATGAAAGCATATATGCAAGACTATTACCGAGGACTTAAGAGTTCTTGATCAGAGATGCTTTGCTGCGGCATTTGTAACTTTTTAGGTAATTTTATTGCCCTTGAGCTCAATATTATGCATTTTCTTCTCCTTTTCTAACTTTTTATAACAAAAGAAAAAAAAATACATATATATGCTGTAGAATGAGCACCTATGCAATGTTGGGGGGTATCGAGTATTCAAGCCCCCTGTCCTTCATTACCTACTATGAGAAGGTTGGCAACATTGCCAAGGATGAGACAGTATTCTTAACAGCTGTTTTGTTACAGCAATCGGTGAACATGTGGTAGGGTACTCTTTTTCGTTAGGGTAGCATACATTTTCAAGTATTGTAATGTGCATATGAAATGAATCATTTAGCCCTAGAACACTCATCTCCTTCAAGAATAAGTGTTTTTTGTTGTTTCGTGCTTTGATTTCTCTCCTAACAATATTTTATTTGCTCATGTTATGGTACGATTGTGTATCCTACAGACAATTCTTTGTGGCTTGAGCCAACTATTTTCAATTTTTACGTGTTATGTATGACAGTCTCTATCCAACTTCTTTTGGTTATTAAGCTTGACATTTGTAAAGCTCTCACTTCTTGAAGTCATCTTTTGCCATTATTGTTTGGTCCTATTGGTTCTTTGGTGATCTATTTCAGTTTGTATGAATTTAGGTGCAAATGCATTGGGCACATTTGCATTTACCACTCCTCTATACTAACACTCATTGCAATTTTCAACGTTATATATATATATATATATATATATATATATATATATATATATATACTCTGTTATGGAACTCATTTTAAAGCATGTTGAGGCATGTTATTGTTAAGGATAGAAGTGCTTTGTTCGGTTTGTCAATTTGTTCTGGTGAGGTGTATTTAAATTAGTTATTTGAGTTTTTTTTTTTTTTTAAAAAAAAAACAAGATGAAAAGGATAGAGGGCTAAACTAGCTAACTGAAATTGGGACGAAGTCACATGGTATATCTCATGCATTTAAGATGCAAATAATGTCTCTTTTGCTAGTCATTCACAGTTTGAACAAAAGGGAATTGTGTTGCCATTTGAGACCATTTCTATATATGTTTCTGATCCACGGAGTTGATAAATAGTATTTTTCTTTTACAGTGTCAAGCTAGAGTAGGGATATCAACATGGACAGAGAGTAAGGCTAGCAACGAATCCAAATTTTGGGAGTTTGTCTTGAGTGTTGGTGTGGAGATTGATGCATTTAGTATTATCTATTATGCAGGTTAAAGGAAGTTTCCACTTTCTTAAAGCTGAACTCCGGAATTATATTTCTCATTCACCTTTGATGACCAAATACTTAGACAACAATGACTTGGTTGCTAACTTTAATCTTTTACACAAAGGAGGGGTACACTGATATTCCTTTATTCTTTAGACATGTTGTTGTATCATTTTATTATATATGAAATTATATGGTTCGTAGTGTTTTATCATGTAGAATCGATATATTTAATGACTCGCTATGTTAGGCCTATGTGCTGCATGAGCAACACTCATCTAGTTGAGAAATAGTACCTCTGCCTAAACCAGACTGCTAAGTTGTTTGACTTTGAGAATTATTCACTTTTTCCCAGAATAATTTTTCACTTTATTTCAAAATCTGTATCTGGTAAAATTTTCAAATTCAACTTGGAGTTGGATTTCAAATTTGAGAAATTGCACCAACTTATTTAGCGATTTTTTCTGATATATAAGCGAGAGTATTTTTTAAAAAGAAATAGTTTTTTAACTTTCTATGATACTTTAGACAATATAGAGTGATTTTTTATCACAAAAAATAATTCAGTAATTTTAGTGCGATAAAATAAAAATTGAGTAATTATGTGTGTAACTGCCTTAACTCTTTTTAAACTCAATGACTCTAAAGGCTAGATTCGCCTCAGAAAGTATAGTTAGATGCCCCAAGTGAAATTGTGAACCCACAAAAGATAACCTGAATTACCTAAAACTAAGGCTGATATTTTTTTCATTTAATACCTTTTTTTTTTTTTTTTTTTTTTTTGTGAGGGGAAGCATATCAATGCATGTGGCTAGTCAAAACTACAGAAGGATGATCTTAAAACACTTGCCCTTACCTCTTTGTAGTGAACGTGCAAGAATTCAGAAAAGAGAATCATAATATTATGATTATACCTAGCTATGTGCACGTTCCCATGCCCATGGTGTCAAACATATACTGCCACCCAACATCATAATGTCAAAATGTTGCTCCAATCAGTATAAAAGCCCAAAAAAGGGGCGATGGGAGTGTTGTTATAACATTTTAGTACTACGTATGAACGACTTGTATCCAATTGTGAACTTCTCTTACTATTTTTCAAAAATATTCTTTATGTGCTATAGAGATTAAGAAGCAAGCTGCTAAATTGAATTCTCGTTTGCGGTATATTTAGGCGGTCCGAGAATGAGCACTGCCATATGGTGAATCATAATCTGTCGCACTATTTGATAGAATATTAAGCTTCCACACTTTCCCAATCATTAAAGTAAGCTAATGATGGTCATTTTTTCAGCTTAATTTGTATGGATCACAATTATATTTCCAACAGTCTTTCCAACTTAATTGAGAAGAATCTGATTTTTAAGTCAACGAGTGGGAAATATCATTGTACTCGGCACTCACTTCTTTCTTGTGGTACTATTATGCTTGAATTATGAGAAATGGTTTAGATTTGCATTCCGTTAATAATTGGGATCACATCATAGATCCTTGCCGTATCAAAATGGGTTAATATTTGCATGCCCTTAGTATATTAACGACAAAAGTTTCTAACATGTGGACCTTTTTTTTTTTTTTCAAGGAATATGATTAAATTTGCCCTTAAACTTTGTTAAATGGTCCAGATTTTCTCCTGAATTTTGAAGAGTAGGATCATTGTTCTGGTAGCAACACTATCGTCTTTTCAACACTCATGACCTCCAATGGCCAGAGTCTCTATCCTTCAGTCCCAAACAAACCACCCTCAAATCAACCCAAATGTAATATCAAACAATGATGATAGCACTATCAAGTTGAATTCCACCTCTATCGGAACTCATCAACACACTCTATAACCAATCCTTCTCAAATCACCAATAGTGATGTAAGAGCTCCACATCAACCTCCTACTATTAAGACAAACCTAGGTACATAGAATTCAGCTCCTAAATCATTTGTAGCAACATTATGGTTGAGGTCCCGTGATCATGTCGCAGAGGTAAAATGGTGACTTGTGAAAGTGGTAAAGATGAAGTTGTAACGAGAAATATTTCCTAAATGGTTGGTTTCTATATCAATTTTGTGTGTTATTTTGATAAGTGTATTGCGAAAATAAGAAATGATGATGGAGTAGCAATAATTGTCTTCAAGTGATATTTTTGAGAGTGGAGAGAATCAATTGTTGGTGATCAACTCAAAACATTAGTCAATAAGGATAGACCTAGCCCACTTTTATAACAGTAAGAGTTAGATTTGACTCCAATTATTAATGTATGACAAATATATAGATCAGTTCGCAATGTCCATATATAAATTTGGACCAATTTTCACATCCCTTGGAATGCGGCTCTTCCTTGGACCTTATTGACACACATGCTTATTTGTGCAACGGGTTGCCCCTTTTTTTTTTCCTTATTGGAAAGTACTAATAGATACGAACTCATCCTCTGCCAAACTCTACGTCTGGCATGGGCTCCAAGCAGTTCCACTTATACCATCAACAACAGCAGCTCAACAATCGTAGATAATCGTTGCAATATTTAACTATCTAATAAGCATGAGTCCCTTGGATGACCAAGGGTAATTCAGTAAATGTGCCTTTGGTCCTCCAGGGGTACTTTAGGTATGCTATAGCACACTACAACATTCTGGAATGACCGAAAAAAAAAACTCTTGAAGCATCCATCTTCCCTCTTTGGCATTCCAAAACCCAAAGTAAAAACAGACGCTGGAAACATCTGCTCTTGAGCTCTCTGTTTGTTACGATTTTAGGTATGCTTTTCTGCTACTAATAACTCAAGTAAAATAGAAGAAGCAATCAAGAAATTTTGTACTTGGCTTCCAAGGTTTATGAGTAGGAAGGTGTATAATTTTTTTGCTTTTCAATTGTTAATATCAATATAATATATGTACTTCCTGATTCTCCATTAATATTAATCAAGAAAGTCAGCACTCGACATTCTTCAAGTTTATTTTCTGATGTATTGTTGTAACGAGTGATCTTTCAGCATATATATACTATGGGCTTTCCTTTATGGCTTTGGCAAACACTTTCCATTCTACTACTTGTTTTCATTTATCTTTCTTGTTCTTCCTCTTTTCTCTCTGTAATCTGGTGAGAACCATTTCTGCTCAGCTTTTGTTCCCATTGTTTTTCTGTTTTCTCTGCTCAGGCCTTTTTCTTTTAAGTTTTTGTCTCTTGTGATTTTCCAATTTCTTCACTTCGATGTAGGGGAGTGGACAAATACTGGGGATATGGTCTCAAAATGGGTTTCCATTATGATTATAATCCTTCTCTAATTATTTAGTCTTCCTCCGTACATGGTGGTTTCGCAATTAGATTGCCCTTTAAATTGAAGGTCTTCCTGTTCATATCCTTTTCACTGTTACATATTTAGTGGATTTTAATTTCTCAATACATGACATTATGGAATATTTGTGATTCATTTAGTTAGAACGTAATGATTGCAAAATTTGATTTCGCAGGTTCTTGAAAGTGAAAGTTGCTCGAGATGGGAAAAAAGGGACACTACTTCGACTCTAAGAGGTAATTTATGCACCTTTTCTTCTAATGGTATATGCTTAGTTTTAATGCTGAATGGGTGTGCTTTATATTTTATGTTATATTGATAGATGTGTGTATTTATGAACAAATTAAACATTAAGATTACCCAAATTTAGACTTCAATAAAGAAACTTAATGAAAAATAGATGTCTAATGATAAAAGAAAGACAGACACAACCCAAATTGAGAAGGCAGGGAAACATACATATCGTGGTACCAAAATAGTGTGAAAAATCTTAGCCTAACGTATCACATACAGAGAATTGACTCCTGGAAAAAAGGCAGCACCTCTAGAATGAGGTCGAGAGAAATATACTGTGAGAATATGTCTTCACTCTGAAAATTCTACTGCTAGCCGTTCGGTTCAGCCGTGTTCTTCCTCTAAACCCAAAAGCATAATTCCAAGGCAAGCTGCTATTTTCATTCGCATATACTTTTTTTTATGTGCAAAGAGTTGTGCTTAGTAGTAGTTTATATTTTCTTATTAGCTAATGTGGTTGAAGTTTATAGCCCATGTGCCACTCCTAACAATGAACAACCAACTTACTATTTCAGGATACATTTAAAGAGTTATATATATTATGGTACTTTCGATTAACGTTAGGGATATGTAATGAGTAGTATAACTTTTTCTGTTGGCTGAAACCTAACATGTGTGCTTCAATTTGTTTAGGTATTTGTTTTGAACTCATTTTGTAGATGTTTTGTGTATTTCATGTGACTTGAGGTTAAGGTTGTAGTATTTCTTTTTCCATTATTAGTTCATCATAGACCTTTTTCTAACTAAACTCTACAATAGCTGTATAATTTAATGGCATGTGAGAAGTTTGAATTTTATGCTTAATTTGGAATAAAGTCGAGAAGACAATTTCTTTCATGTTTTTGTGAATGGATCGGAATTGCTCTAAACTACAGTTATTATGTTGATTTTTTAATATTTCTGGATTGCTTGTTTGTATAACTCATTTTTTAAAGGTTGATTTTCCTTTTTCATTGGACTTTGCAGGTATGAATTTTCTGTTTAGTCCTTCGAGCACTTGATAGTATTGATAAGCTTAGTTACTATCTATATAGATCTTTTTTATACTTTAGGAACTATAAGGAGATATGAACCTCAAAAAGCAGATGACCAGCCATAATATATTGGATAACACAATAGACTAAAACCAAGTATAGTTATAGAAGTTAGATCTTGTGCGTGCAAAATTGTGTAATTATTTTAGCACCTTAATCGTTTATTATCAAACAGTAGATTGACCTTTGCCCATATAAGTTGTTCTCTTGCATCAGAACTTTGTATGATTTATGTATTTTGTAAGCATTTGAGGAAACATGTTTGTCAAATTATCTTTCAGGTATTTCAAAAGAGCATAAATACCAATTTCTAGGTTAGAGGTTGCCTGTCAATTATTTTGCCTATATTTTGTTTTCTTGATTGATTTTGGGGTCCGGAACAAATTTATTACTACTTTATTGTGCAGTATATCGAGAGTTGGCTTCAGTGCTTATGTGTCATTACCAAACAACAATTTACTTTATGATGGGAAGAGTATGGAATGGTTTTCTCTTAGAAATACTCAAAGTTACAGAGAGTTAAGAGTTTCCAGTTTCTTAATATTTTGTCAAGATGATCGCAAGAGATACTGGTAATCCTCCCTATTATATTCATCAATTTTAAATAAATAAACAATTTAATGGTGATGTGAACGCCAGACTATATCTGGAGTCTCATAATGCTGACTTTTTTTTTGGGGTAGAATATTTTGTCTGGTTCAAGTTTTGTTACACTTACTCCTATGTACTTCATTTTACCTTGATTTTGGCAATTTATAAAGACCAACTACCAATTACAATTGACTCTTTAGCATAGGCTCCTCCTCCTAATTGAGATAGGGATCAAAGGTCTGATGGACTTCTGGATTTAAGTGGTAAAGACTTCTTTGAAACTCTAGCAATGATGTTGATGCAGGCGATAAATGGATTAGAAAAGCCACTGAAGTAGCAGTGTGTTGTACTTCAACCTTTCATGGGTAGGATTTTGGAAGAAGTAGTTACCATAGTCTGCATGGAAGAAAATTTTATTGCATTTAAGATTGTTACAATATTATTTTTCAGTGCCTAAAATATTATATTCTTGTGGATTGGTGCAGATGGGATTTTTTGCTGAAGCAGTGCCAGTTCATATCTTTCATTTCGTATCATGTGAGCTTTTCTATGTTTATAATCTGAAGATTATACTTGCCCTTTTTCTGGGGATGATGAGTTAAACGAATTGTCTAATGTGTCTTGCAACACAAATTACCTATTTTGCAAGGTAACTAGCAGAAATCCCAGTCTTGAAGTCTCTCTATGTATTACATTTCTCATATGTTGGTACCTTTAATTAGTTTTCTCATGTGCTTGACTTGTTAACGTATCATCAAGGTATGCTATGATCACACATAGTGAGAAGACGGTATAGAACTTCAATGATACCTTTATGCAGACTACTACGAAGTGCCATACCTTTATACAGACTACTACGAAGTGCCACATATTAAGTTTAGAAGGTTGTTATGCATTGCTATATATTTCTAAGAAAAATGAGGCATGTTGTAAAGAATATGTGAATAATTGATATGGAACTTCAACGATACCTTTATGCAGACTACTACAAAGTGCCACATATTAGGTTTAGAAGGTTGTTGTGCATTGCTATATTTCTAAGAAAAATGAGGCAAAATGTTACAGTGAGAACGACAAGGCATATTGAAAGAGGTTTAAGGCTCATAACCCTAATTAGGTTTTTTAAGAAGAGTTTTTGTTTATCAAAGTTATCCTTAGAATTCTGCTGCTCCAAAACACGCCTTTAATACGGAGGTGTTTTAATTGTTCTAAACTAACTGAATTTATGACTCTTATGCTCTGTATATGCAGACCTCAATGGTAAATATTTTTGTCAAATATTGGGTGGCTCTCTAAAGCTTCAAGGCATTACTCAACGAACTCGAAAAATACAGATCAAATCTGGCATGACAAGGTACAATGAAGTAGCAAGTAATGCTATGTTCTATGTTGTGATTCAAATGTTTGGTTTTCTTTTCTTTTAGTGGATACCATGAAGAAGTATGTGATGTCAACTACAATTGTTAAGACTCGAGTTCTATCCAATTGTAGCTTTAACATTTGTATTAGTGGGACCACCAACATGGAAGCAAGCTCAAAAATGTAATTGTACAACTATGTTCCACAAATGAATTAGTATGAATGTATTTACGTTAGTGTTTAGTCATCTGGTGGTATTCCTTCTTTTTTGGATAATCCTATTAATAATCAAAAGCGGTATGAAATATTTTTCTCATGATAGGATTAAAGACCTGCTGATAGTGGTCCACCTGTGAGCCTTTTAAGTTACAACGTGGTATTGTTAAAATTTCCCTTTTGCTTCTCTTTTATTTATATGCCTCGCTCCTTTACTATTCCACTGTTCAATTTTCTGCAGATCTGAAGAAAAAGGTATGCTTCTTCGTCCATTAATTGCTTCCTTTGTTCTGTGGCGATGGATCTTCTTCTTCTTCTTCTTCTTCCTCTTCTTCCTCTTCCTCTTCTTCTTCTTCTTCTTCTTCTTCCTCTTCCTCCTCTTCCTCTTCCTCTTCGTCTTATTCCTCTTCTTCTTCTTCCTCTTCTTCCTCTTCTTCTTCTTCTTCTTCTTCTTCTTCTTCTTCTGCTCCTCCTTCTTCTCCTTCTCCTTCTCCTTCTGCTTCTCCTTCTTCTCCTTCTTCTCCTTCTTCTTCTTCTTCTTCTTCTTCCTTTGTTCTGTGGTGATGGATCTTCTTCTTCTTCTTCTTCTTCTTCCTCTTCTTCTTCTTCTTCTTCCTCTTCCTCCTCTTCGTCTTCCTCCTCTTCTTCTTCCTCTTCTTCTTCTTCCTCTTCTTCTCCTTCTTCTCCTCCTCCTTCTCCTCCTTCTTCTCCTTCTCCTTCTGCTTCTCCTTCTGCTTCTCCTCCTCCTCCTCCTCCTCCTCCCCCCTCCTCCCCCTCCCCCTCCCCCTCCCCTCCCCTCCTCCTCCTCCTCCTCTCTTTTTGATCTCAAAACAAAGTGAAGTGTTTCGTTTTGTTTTATGAGTACAGTTTGACTCTTCTTATTCTAAGTTTTCTTTAATCTTTCTTGGATTCTTAGTTAGTCAGTGATGCTTAGGTTACCACTCTTAGGCTGCTGATGAATAATGATTAATGAAACTATTGAATATTCTATAAGACCAAGCTTTGCTAGGTCAATTTTCTGCAGATTAAATGTTTGAGGGTGGGTGTTTGTACCTCTTCAGTGAATCATCTTTGATTATTGCAGCCTGTAGGTGTAATCGGCTTCTTTCATGAATAATTGCTTAAGCAATAAAACATAGTAAGCAGTTTGAGATTTCTATAAGATTAATTTTCTACACATTGGGTATAATGAATCATCTTTGATGATTGCAGCCAGTAAATGCAATTGCCTTCTTTCAAGAGTAACTACTTAACGAATAACGTAGTAGAGAAGTCTTCTAGATCTTCTCTTTACACAATAAGGTCAATTTTTTTCTATCTAGGTTTATAGTATTAGCATGTAAATCTTTGCTTGCTGGGTGGCAAGGTATTTAATCCAAAACTTCTATTAATTGTACAGATAAAATGGTGATGTTTGTACTCTTTAATTGGTAACCAAGTAAATTCATTTAATGTTTATTTTGGTTGATAGTGGATCCCATAAACCTCTTTACAGATGCTAATGCATGCTCTATATTTGCTCTGCTCTTGATTCATAAAACTTGGAACCCTCCTAGAAGTAAGAAAATCAAAGTACTTCTCCATGATATCATTAAATAGAACTAAGAATGTCAGACTGAAATCAATATTCTAATACATTAAATCAATAGTGTTCCTTAAAGTGAATATTGGTTACACTTTTTGTTATATCCCGCACTTTCGCATGTTCGGGAAAATTCGAAATGATCTTGATTTGTAAGGAATAAAGCCATATGTTGAATTGAATTCACACATGTGTGTGTTGTTCATGAAAAATATTGGTGTGGAAATACGGAAGAAGGCCAAGGACAAAATTGGAATTTTGGAAATTAGTTTCGGGAATTTCAAAATACGGACTACATTAATTGGGCTAAAAAAAAAATATAGAAAAAGGCCCAAATGGAGGGAGCTTGGCCGGCCATAGTAGGCCCAAGCCCATGGAAATTTTCCATGTGTTAATTACATAAAAGGGTGATTAAGTCATAGAAGCTTCAAGACATTTCAAGAAAGGAAATACAAGCCAAGGATGCAAGAACAAAAGCAAGGCCATTTCGGCCAAGACCATGGAAATTTGGGTAACTTAAATCTTGTTCCAAAAATTGTTTTCTTGTAGTATTCCTACCAATTCAAGTACCCTCTACAACGTGGTATAATTATTTCGGAAGATGGTTCATCCGTTTCATCGTTTTCGCACTTTGGGCAAGTGAAGGAGTTGAAGAGAAAGGGTAAGATTTAATCCCTTTTTATGTGTTATGAAGGTCTGGTTTATGTTGTAGGAGGTAGAAAGAGTTAAAATTCATAAGAATATGGAAGATTGCATGGTATTTATATGTATGTATGTGTAGCCGTGGATGCCTTGATGTATAAGTAATATGAGTTGAATTTTATGTTGTATCCTAGTTATGGTTATGGTGAAATTTATATTGGAAATGAAAGTGGAATGAATTTGGTTGAAATTGAAAATATAGGTGTGTGGCCGTGTGGTATTGTGTTGATAGTGGAAGATGAATTAAATTCCTTTAGTATGATAATTGTGTTGTTGTGAAGTGAATGGAAGAATAATGGTTCTTGTTGTTATGGAAAATTTGTTGTTAAGTTGTTGTAGGAAGGTATGCAACTTTATTATAATTTATGTAAATATGGAAATGGAAGTCGTTAAGGTGTAAATGATAATGATTGTTGATGAAGTTGGAAGATAGAAACATGTTATGGAAATGTTTGTTAAAGATTGGAGACCTTGGATGAATTATGACTTTAGTAGAAAGTTTGTATATTTGGTATACCTTGTGAATATTTTGTAGAAAGGATATGAAATGCTTCCAAATTGCGTTGTAATGATCAGGATTAATGGTGAATATGAAAATATTGAGATTGGTTTGGAAGTGTGAGGTCGGAATGAAAGATATTGCGTTATGTCGGAAAGAAGGCTAGTTTCATTATATTGTGTTATATTGTGATTGTTGTTGTTGTTGATGTTGTTGTTGGGTAGTTGATTGTTTTGGCTAAATTAGACTTTCGGGAATGTTGAATTTATAAAGGAAATGCTGTCGAAATTTCGGTAGGCAAGTATGTGCTTAAGATCGGATTCTTAAGGCTTGAATATGACAATTGGTAAAAGTGACCATTTGCAGATTTTGGACGAAACGGGAATCGAATTTGAGCGAGCGTAAGGCGCAACCAAGGTATGTAAAGCTGTCCTTTTCCTTCTCTTGGCATGTCCTAGGTGTACTAGGCTTGAATTTGAGCCTCGGGGATTATTCTGTTCGTAGAAAATCGAGTTTGATTTTGGGCACTATTCATTCAATGCAATTGAACTAGTTTTCTTATGATTTGCTTATAAAGTAAACTATATGTATGCAACTTCCTAAATGGAGTCGGAATGCCTAAAAACGATCAAGGACGACCTCATAAGGTCTATTACCTGTAATTTATGTACGCCACCTCGAGTTGGTCCGAGGTGGGCCCACAAAGCTCCGATACTTTTTGTATGACTTTAATTGCCTTGTTTCTGTCCGATCTTCACAGGCAACATCTGGGCTATTATTCTGTTCATTATATGACAAGTGTTATGACTATTTTTATAAGTCTTATAAAATGATTTTGACATCTGGAACGTTTCTGGAGATCTTATTCTGGTAAAATCTGTCGTGCCGTCCGAAGCGACATATATGCGTATGTTATGAATATTGTCCGAATACTTTGATTTGACCCGTCGTTTGGCCTACTTCAGTTCCATTGAGTCTGTATGATGATCTGTGTGTATGTGGTTTCTCATTAATCTGTTCGTGGACGCCTCAATGCTTCCTTCACTGCGCCCGGGCCAGGTTCTGTTATCGTGCACATTCCACTGCATTGTTCACCGCGTCCCTCGGTGTGCGGGCCGGGATCTGTTTACATCTGTATGTAATCTGATTATGCGATGTATGGGGATGGCGGCCAGGATGGCATATGATCTGATCTGTCTGTCCACCGCGTCCCGTACTAAGAGGGTCGGGTTCTGTTACCGCGTCCCTCATGAGAGGGCCGGGATCTGATATATGTATGTATGTATATGCTATCTGCATCTGTATAAGCATATGACTCTGTATGACTCTGCATGCATGATTCTGTCTGTCCGATTGGATTATGATTCTGTCCGTTACACTTTTGTCTGTCCGATTGGTTTATGATTCTGTCCGTTACACTTCTGTCTGTCCGATTGGTTTATGATTCTGTCCGTTACACTTCTGTCTGTCCGCTTGGATTATGATTCTGTCCGTTACACTTCTGTCTGTCCGATGGGATTATGATTCTGTCCGTTACACTTCTGTCTGTCCGATTGGATTATGATTCTGTCCGTTACACTTCTGTCTGTCCGATTGGATTATGATTCTGTCCGTTACACTTCTGTCTGTCGGATTGGGTTACGATTCTGTCTGTTACACTTCTGGAAATCGGATTCGGAAAATGATTTTGTCTGCGTCACTTCTGTATGTCTGATCCGGACCATGATTTCGTCTGTTACATTTCTGTACCTCTGGCTCTGATTATGATTATGTCAGTCACATTCTGTGCCCCTGATCCGTACGATGATTCTGCCAGCTAGACTCTGTATTTCTATTTCGGATTCGGGTTCGATTCTGTCCACTATATTTCTGTACTTCTGGTTCGGATTATGGTTATATTTGTTACATTTTCGCTTTACATACTCGGTACATTTTTCGTACTGACCCCCTGTTCTTCGGGGGCTGCGTTTCATGCCGCGCAGGTACTCCCAGACGAGCTGAAGTTATTACAGAAGATGATCCAGCGGAGTTGGCAAGCTCCATTTGCTCCTGGAGTGCTGCCGAGTCAGAGTTTGTATGTTATGACTTCTGGACTTATGTTAGAGACTTTGCAGACAGTGTCGTGGGTATTGGTTGTCAGTCTGTATGCGGCTTCGTCAGCCGATATGTCGGTCTGTGTTATGTTCTGAATTCTGTGTGATTATAGATTGGTTCGGCTTTGAAACCTTGAGAAAGAATATTTCAAAAAAAAAAAATTTTACTATGTATTTTATTTTATTTAACTTAAAACGTTTGATGTGACTTTATGTGCAGCAGTAGTCTGAGGGTTCGCTCGGCCCTAAGTAAGGGTCGGGTGCCCATCACACCCTAGTAAGGTCGGGGTGTGACACTTTTCAAAATTTTTGTAGAAAATAAAGCAAGTCAGACCTGACTGCAAGATGACATATTGTAACAACAAAAGCAAGGGATTTTCATTTACTGTAAAAATAATTTCTGACTGTTGGACAAGTGAAAATGTTATATTTATACTAGAAAGATAGATGCAGTTTTACGACAATAGGGGATTTGCCTTCTGGGTTGAGCTCGTCGCATCGGGCTTGCCTAGTGCGGGTTACCTCTTCTGTGTGGTTTGCGAGCTATTGCACAGAAGTTGGGTTTACCCTGTGCGCACCCGAAGGGTAGCGGCTGCGGGTTCCCATGTCATCAAAAAAAAAAAAGATAGATGCAGTTTTTTTTTTTTTTTTAATATTTTGGTAACAGCAAATTGATGCTACTGATAGTTCTCTTTTTATTTTTTTATTTTTCAAAGCTTCTGGACAACAATAAGCATCACAATCTTTTAAATAGATGGTTTTATTGTTCAAGTATACTAAACTTTTCACTAACCTTGGACATTAGAGAACTTCTACTATTTACAGATCGACAAAAATTTAATAAGCTAATATATGCTTCTTTTCTCTAACTTTTCAGGTTCACAAGTTTCTCTCTGTGTTAGGGACGAAAATAAAAGGCTTGTTTCTTACTTGGAAGTTATGTTTTCACATTCCAGAGCCTATAGGATGGTTGTGGTATGATGTTCTTACATGACTCTCATATTGGTACTTGATTCTTGATCCACTACCGAGTAATATGAACTATGCTCTTTTTAAGGCATCAATCTATTGGTAAAATTGCTGCCTATATACTGAAAATGTGTTGAGTAAACTGATTAATTCATCATGATATTGGAGATTAATCAGTATATAGATTTTTAGTGGCAATTTAATATGATTTCTTGTCAGTAAAATGTACAAGAAACCTGCAGCTTATATAAGTAAAGATAAACAACAATGGGATTAATGGATAGATTGCCTTAGCGAGTTTCCTGAAGTACTAAAGATAATAAAGAGCTACCTGATCATCTGTAAATGTACCGCCAGTATATGTAACAGCAGTATAATACGGTGAGAGTCTCTGTATAATTGACACTCCCTTAAGTTAATTTCTCCTTTCTCAACTATATGAAGTACTAATTAGTGCACAAATGAACCAATTTTTAGTCATTTTTTTATTGCCATTGCCCTTGATCCTTCTATTAGGTTGCAGCGAAAACTTCAAGCCAGTTCATTCTTGCATTTACATTTATATTCAAAGTCTTTGTGGATGCTTCTCTGCTGAGTTGAACCATTACAACTATTTCTTTTTAGTGTTTCATTCCTATTTTGCGTCATCTTTCTTTACGCTTTCTCAGTTTCTCGATGCATCTGCCCTCTCTCACAAAAGGTTAGATATTTCTTCTGTTATCTCCATTTGGGTCTCCTTGACTTTATTTGTTTTTTACTCCTTTGTTTTATGTGTTAATCCTTGATTTATAAGTGATTTATATTTATAAAGAGGTATTAACTAGCCACAATTCGGAAGAGACTCGTACCAGTCCAACCTGAACAGAGCTATTTTAAGGTTTAGAAGCTTCACGCTTTGTTGTTTGCCTCTCTCCAAAAAGGTGAAATTTCTCTTCTTCTCCATCTAGGTCTCTTTATATTATTGTATGTTTTTCTTTAATTTTCTTCCCTGGTATTACCATTACTAGGCTGATGAAGTTTATTTATGGGTTTCTTTTTGTTTCTTGTGATCTTGTTCTTGTGTCTCAATGGTTTATGGTGGTTGGTCACAGGGTTCCCAAATGTCGCTAACGACAAATGTTACATAGATTTAAAGTTACTACCTTATATCTCTTCTGAATTAAGTCATTTTTTGGTGCAATGATTTTTTGTAGTTATTTTAAATCACGTCCTTTGTAAGATTCTAGGTATGTTAGCCTTTTGTCAACTAATTTCAGAGACCTCTGATGTCATTCAAGCGACTTTTTTTTATTTCACCTTCAGTTGATCATTTTTATAAGATCAGAGAATCATAACAGTTGTCCCTATTATAGATCTTGAATGGTAAATCCTGACATTCTACAGTGTTAAACTCATATTGTCAGCTTCATTAAGTAGGAGGAAGTTACCACCTGTTCATCACGTGGGAAATGCTCAAAAATGAACTAGAGCAGTCCGTGGCTCTCGCCACCTGCTGCAATGGAAATGAGATTACCACGTTAAAACAAACAGAGAAAAGTTTATTCGTTGGTTGCAATTTCATTCTGTGTTTCTTAAGAAAAATTAGCTCCTAACTTTACCACGTCGCATCTTACTTTATAGTAATGTTGTGCACTTACTTATGTTGCTCGGACTCTTAAAAAATATCGACGCGTGCGTGTCAGATCCTCTAAAAGTAGTGTTTTTTTGAAGGATCCGACATGGGTGCGGCAGCATTTTTGGAGAGTCCGAGCAACTTAGGCACTTGCATTATCAATGCTCTCAAGCAGATAAAAGTGTAATCGTTGCCCCTTTTATAGAATTTGAGTGGTAAATCCAAGCATTTTACATAGAACTCTTAGATTCGCAGCTTCACTACAGGGGAATTGCTTAGTTTTGTTAGCAAAATGTTTGACCCCACGAAGAAAGATATGAAAGGGTTGAATTTCACTATTATTATCACTACTATTATTTTGATAACAATGGTTTCTTCATGTAGTGATTAAGGAACTTCTGTTTGCTAAATTTAGTCCTATGGAAACGAGATGTTATATTGTTACTTCTTGTGAAGAATTATTTCTCAACTAAGTGTACTTCCATAGTTTTGAACCTTTGAAGAACTTACTACTCTCTTAGGAGGTACTGCTTAAAGCAACAATTTGAACTAGAACGTACCTCACATAATGGAACTTTTTTGTGTCAACAACTTGCTGTCAAGATTCTCTCATGTATGAAGCAGAGGCTACACATAGCCTTCTCATAAGAGGCCTTTCCTCGTTGCTTGTGATGAAGCTATCTGCTATTATAAAGGATTTTAAGTGTATCATATTTGTTTAATGCTTAATTTCATATTAACTATTTGTGAGCAAAGAATTTAGGTTTTTAGTTGATATGGTATGCTGGTGTTTCACTTGATTTCATTTCTTTTTTCAGATTCTAGAAATCAGCTGCCAATATTCAAAATCCAAGCTATTGCAACATATCTCATACATATAATTGAGCCACTACAATCTTTGTTTTTGCCTTTCTAACAAGCTCCTATACAAACTTTGTTTCACAAATGAATGTAAAATTGTATGAAGCATATTATGTTAGTGTTTAGTTTAATCATGTTTTCTTTATTTGCTTTTCAGTCGTAAAAATTGCCCATAGGCACGGACACACATCATCTAGTAATATCTAATGGCTGAGTTGTACGGTGAGACTAGATATTGATATAACTCAACTCATTACTGAAAAGTGAATATGTCACATCCTTTCAACAACAGGATACAGTTTCTAAACCCGTGTGAAAGCTGAATAGTCGGTTATAGCAACAATATCCAAATGAATCGTAATCCCTCCATCCCATTTTACGTGAAGGTGGTTGATTTGACACGAAATTTAATAAATATAGGAAGATTTTTAAAATTTATGGTCTAAAACAATCCTCAGATATATGTGTGGTTGTAAATCATACTGTCTTTAAATATAAAAAGTTGTTATTCTTTTTTTGACCAAATAAAAAAAAAAGAGCGACATATAAAATAGGACGGAGGGAGTAGTAGATTAGTAGTGGCTAGTGATTAATCTTTTATGGTCACAGATTCAAATTTTAGCTTGTTGATGGTTGTAATCATAAGGGAATTCAGTATCTACCGAGTTTAGAAAAAAGGATGATCTTACAATTATATGTATACATATTATATTATTTTTATACGTAGCCCGAACAGAAAACTAACTAGTAAAGTTAAACTCATAGACACGGCCTTAAATTCGCCTCTTAGGATACTATCTCTCAAAAATTGGTGCAGATAGAGTTTGCATCTGCTGTGGCTTTGCAAATATCTCACTTGGTAATCAATACAACCGCTAGTTAAAAAAAAAAAAAGTGACGAGTTTCTAGGTACTATAACTAATTGTTTATATTAAACTAAACGACAATTAGAATTTCATTATGAACCAAAAGAACGTTTAGATTGCTTTTTTCCACTGTCCCATTTGAACAAAAATCTACTACGACTCTACAATAAGCCCAATCTTCTAAGTGAGGGATTTGTTCTTTTTTTGGGGTCCAATGCTAGTCTGTTGGATTCGCAGTTTCAAGTAGTAGTACATGGTGATTACTGCTTTATATGTATATATGATCCCTAGGCACTACTTTGCTTTGACGTAGCTTTTTTTATTTTCGTATAAATATATTTGGCACAACCACAAATGGCACAACTTGGCACAATTCCACCTTTTTAGGGTATTAATGTAATTTCACATGGGCTTTGAGGGTGTACCAGTAAATTCCTCTTTTTTCTATTCCATTAATACCCTTTCTGAAAAGTTAGAGGAAAAAGTCAAAATAATTCAAATTTTACTCTCTCTTTCTTCAACACCATAATTACTCTTTTCTTCCCAATAACACTCAATAAGAAAAAACGTGCAATACACCTATTCCAAATTCATAAACAATACTAGTGAGACTTCTCTTTTTCTTTCTGTAGGTTTGAAAAATTGTCAATGAACATGAACTCAATTTAAATCTATACGTACTTTCTGCACTACTACACTTCATTAGGCTTAATGAAGCAGATTCCGATAAAAAGTACATATTTGCATGCCTATTTTTTTCTTTTTAAATACAACTCCAAAAATATCTTCATTATATCTTCATTGGATAAATCAGATAATTATCATATGCAACATATTGTTGACATGTTGAAAAAATTCAAGCTCAATCTAATGGCTAAGGAATTTTTTCTTCCTTCTTATAATATTCGTGGTGGTAATCAGATGGTTCTCACTAACTTTGTACCGGTTAATAAGACTGATGGTTTTCAATATAACAGAAGGGTATAGATTTCAATTTTTTTTTTTTTGCTCTGATTAAAATTCTTTGTTATTTTTTTTTTTTTTTGTGGAAATTGATGTTTTTGCCTGTTTTGTTTTATGGGTCGATTCAAAATTGAATTAGTGCAAACTAACTAAGATTAGATTAGGATTGAGTAAAAAAAAATTGTTGTGTTGATTTAATTTCGTCTATTTAAAAAAAAAATGTATGTAAGAGTTTGTCAACACTATGGTTGGCTTTAATTGAAACACTAAATTATCTCAACTTAGCTAAGTATTAGATAGAATTAAGTAGCAATTACTAAATTTAGATCTAATTTAATCAATAAAACAGTGGATGTAACAAGTACTCAACACTATGATTGAAACATTGAATTACTTCAATTCACCTAAGTGTTATATAAGATTGAGTAACAAGTAGCAGCTTTTGATTTAATTCTATCAATTTTAAAAGAAAAAATATATGTAATTAGTAGTCACTAGTCAGTACTATAGTTGACTTTAATTGAAACATTGAATTATCTCGATTAGTTAAGTATTAAATGAAAAAAAATAACAATGAGAAACTTCAGATCTAATTCAATCAATTTTTTTTTTAAAGAGTGGATATAACAAGTAGTCAACACTACAGTTGATTTTAATTGAAACAATTAATTATCTCAATTTAGCTGAGTATTAGATAGAATTGAGTAACAATTAGTAAGTTTATATCTAATTCAATCAATAAAATTGTGGATGTAACAAGTAATCAATAGTACGATTAGATTTAATTGAAATATTGAATTGCTTCAATTTTAGCTAAGTATTATATAAGATTGAATAACAATTAGCAACTTTTGCTTTAATTCAATCATTTTTTTAAAAGAGATGTAGCAAGTAGTCAATACTATGGTTGACTTTAATTGAAACATGAAATTATCTCAATTAGTTAAGTATTAAATAGAATTGAATAGCAATTAGCAAGTTTAGATCTAATTCAATCAATTTAAGCAAAAACAAAGGATGTAACAAGTAGTCAACACTCTGGTCGACTTTTATTGAAACGTTGAATTCCTTCAATTTAGCTAAAATATTATATGGGATTGAATAACAATTTTCAACTTCTGATTTAATTCAATCAATTTTTTTTTATAAAAGTATATGTAACAAATAGTGAATACTATAGTTGACTTTAATTGAAACATTGAATTATCTCAATTAGATAAGTATAAAATAGAATTGAGTAACAATGACCAAGTTTAGATCTAATTCAATCAATTTAAACAAAAGAAATGTAGATGTAACAAGTAGTCACCACTAGGGTTGATTTTAATTGAAACATTAAATTCCTTTAATTTAGCTAAGCATTATATAGGATTGAGTAACAATTAGCAACTCTTGATTTAATTCAATCAATTTTTTTTTTTTAATAAAAACGTAGGCGCAACAAGTAGTCAATATTCTTCAATTTAGCAAAGCATTATATAGGATTGAGTAACAATTAGCAACTCTTGATTTAATTCAATCAAATTTTTTTAATAAAAACGTAGACGCAACAAGTAGTCTATATGGTTGACTTTAATTGAAAAATTGAATTATCTCAATTAGTCAAGTATTAAATAAAATTAAGTAACAATTGACAAGTTTTGATCTAATTTAATCAGTCTAAACAAAAATAACAAATGTAACAAGTAGTCAACACTATGATTAACTTTAATTAAAACATAAAAATTATCTCAATTTAACTAAGTATTCGATAGAATTGATTAACAATTAGTAAATTTAGATGTAATTCAATCAATAAAACAGTGGATTTAACAAGTAGTCAACACTATGGTTGACTTTAATTGAAACATTGAATTGCTTCAATTTAGCTAAGTATATGATTGAGTAACAATTAGCAACTTTTGATTTAATTCAATCAATAAAAACAAAGTAGATGTAACTAGTTGTAAATACTATCGCTGTCTTTAATTGAAATATGAATCATCTCAATTAGTTAACTATTAAATAGAATTGAGTGACAATTAGCAAGTTCATATCTAATTCATTCAATTTAAACAAAAATAGTGGATGTTACGAGAGTTAACACTATGATAATGGTTGACTTTGATTGAAAAATTTAATTATCTCAATTTAAGAAAGTATTAGATATGATTGAGTAACAATTAACAAGTTTTGATATAAGTCAATTATTTTTTAAAAATATGGATGTAATAAGTAGTCAACACTATGGTTGACTTTAATTGCAATATTAAACTATCTCAGTTTAGTTAAGCATTAGATAGGATTGAATAACAATTAGCAAGTTTTGATTTAATTCAATTTTGTTTTTTAAATAGACGATGTAACAAGTGGTGTCTCTTCGTAGCATTCGATAAAATTGAAACGATACAAAGAGACGTAATAAGTAATCAACACTATTTTGACTTTGATTGAAGTTGAATTATCTCAATTTAGCTAAGCATCAACCATTATTAAGTTAAAGTTTTCCCAAGTGTTGATTCAATTCAATCATTTTTTTTTAAAAAATAAGTGGATATAACAAGTAGTCAAACACTATGATTGACTTTAATTGAAATATTGAATTGTCTTAGTTTTCTAAGAGTTAGATAAATTTGAGTACCAATTAGCAAGTTTTGATTTAATTTCATCATTATTTTTTAAAAAAGGATGTAACAAGCAGTCAACACTATGGTTGATTCTAATTGAAATATTAAATTATCTCAAATTAGCTAAGTATTAGATATGATTGAGTAAAAATTATCGGCTTTTAATTTAATTCAATCAACTTTTTAAAAAATAATAATGGATGTAACAAGTAGTTGACATAGTGATTGGCTTTAATTAACACATTGAATTATCTCAATTTGTTAAGCATTAGATCGAATAAATATTTTGTAAGTGCTGATTTAATTAAATTAATTTAAGAAAATTTTAAAAAATAGTAATGTAACAATTGGTCAACACCGAGTTGACTTTAATGGAAACATTGAATTATCTCAATTTAGCTAAGTATTAGATATAATTGAATAACAATTAGCAAATTTCGATTTACTTCAATCATTTTTTTTTAAAATAGCAGGTTTAACAAGTAGTCACACTATTGTTGTAGGGATTTAGTAGCTCAGTTGGTTGGCTACCTGAACTCTCACCTTGTTGGTGAGGATTCGAATCCCCACATTGTAATCCCCTTCCTCATTTTCCCTTCCCCTACCCCGTATGTAATAAAAATAATTTTTGTAAAAAAAAGTCACACTATTGTTGACTTTGAATTAAAGATTTATTTTAGCAAGAATTTAGATAAGTATTAGATATAATTGAGGAACAATTAGCAAGTTTTAATTTAATTCAATCAATTTTAGAAAAAAATGACAAAAACTGGATGAAACAAGCAATCAACGCTATGATTAACTGTAATTGAAATGTTGAATTACTTCAATTCAGCTAAATATTATATAGGATTGAGTAAATATTTTTACTAAATTTTGATTCAATTCAATCATTTCTTTTATGTAAAATAAATGCAATTTCGTAAAAAAATTAGACAATTTTTGTACGTAATTTAGGACCTTTTTAATATTGTTTAAAAGATATTTACAGGGTACATTAACTTGTAGTTTGTATTGATGGACCGTATATATAGGTTGACCAAATAACTAAATTAGCTGTATGTATAATTTTTTTTAATATTTTTTTTAAACATTTTTAAACAAACCACTAAGTAGACTTAGTGGATATTTTATTAGGAAACCAAACAAAAAGAAACGTAAAACAAAAGAGTCTTAAAACAACAAACAAAAACAAATGTCAGCTAAGAAGCCTACCAAAAAAACTTTTTAGGTCCGTGCTATGTATGTATAAATTATAGTATAAAAATATTAGAGGGAGATAAATTTATGGATTCTAGGTATTGAAAGAATGAAAAGCTTAAACATGCTATGTGTAATAATTGCTTTGTCTTGAAGGAAAAAATTTAGACGGAAATACCACTTGTTGGAGACAAATCCTCATTAAGGATAATTAGGACTTTATAATAAGATTGTGCCAAGTTATGACATTTTGAGCTGTGCCAAATAGCAGCATCCTATTATTTTATGCTTTTTAGCCAACAAAAGAAAAAGTAGTGTGTGTATACTGTATATCAACAATCAATTGTGCCTTTTAAAGTTATAGGAGTCCTAGAAATTCTCTTTTCCTGCTCTCCAATTATTTAACAACGACTAGTTGAATAAAGCAGTTACAATTACTGCAATAAAATAATACTACTGCTTTGAAAAAGTGTGTCCATGAATAATGGAATCTAATTGACAAATATTCCCCAAGGTTGGCTTCTTTTCTCAATTGTTTTTTAAATTTGTAAAGGGGTTTATTGTTCTTTTGAGAAAGGTTATTAATACGGCACCAAAAAGATTGCAACGATGATTTCTTTCATAAAAATGTACATCTTAACGTGTTCTTAGAAATAGTACCGAATCAGAATGTCGCAGGAACAGTGACGTGTCAATCTTAGCATGGGCTAGAGTTTATAATAGAGGAAATAGAATAACCTCAATAAATCATTATAAATTAAATCAAGTTTAGATTGGAAAAATATTTTAGATTTTTGTTGCATTTGGATTGGAATTAATTTGGTCTTTTTTTCCCCAAAAAAATAAGGTATATATTGGATTTAAAGAGGAACTGTTACATTTCAGAAAAATAACTTTTAATTAATATATTTTAAACGTTTTCATTTTGACACAAATCCTATGTTTATACGCCCAACTCTTTTATTAATTCTTGGTTGTTTCACTAAAAGAATAATTTTTTACAAGATAGTATAAAAGAAAAGGTCATTTCTGGCTTGTGAAAAAAGTACTCTTTCATTTTGATGCTATTCGATTTTCCTCGACGTATACAAAAACAGGACACAAGACATGTGCATCAGGTTTAGGTGGAATGTAAAATGGAAGCAAAAGTAAGAGTTAATAAACACAAACAAATATTATATTAGGATGAATATGAACTTTTCATTCTTAGTCATATATCTCGGATTCGAATTCTTAAAATAAAAAAATCTTGATAGAAAGTATGTTTTTTCTCTTTAATTTAAAGGAACTTTCGCTGTGCGAATCTAAATTAATCGGTGACTCAAAGCAGAAATCGAATACCGGATAAAAAAAAGTGCTTATTTAATTAATAGACCCAAAAAAAAAATAAGGAAAAAAGAAGGAGCTACAATTTTCAACATCGAATCTTATGATTGTAAACCTGAGTATGACTTGAGGAATTGCTTTTGAACCTAACCCCTTTTGGCGATAGGACTAGGAGTTGCTATTTTCAAAGTAGACATATCATATCCGTTGCCAAAGCAAAATGCTTGCACATATGACACGCATTTAGTACCTTGTTTAGATTTTATTTATTTATTAATATATCATCATTTCTTGTCCCCAAGTTAAACTTATCTATTAAATGAACACTTTTGATTTGCTCAAATCATGTACCCATGCTCCTTCCTGTCTTAAGGAATATTGTTGCTTGATGAAGGATTGAAGGCTGATATTTGATATACAATCCAACTATTTATAACAATATTCACATATAGTAGCATCTCTTTATAATAATGAATTCAAATTTTTTCAAAATCGATTTTTTTATGTATATTTTACTTCTATATAACATTATTTATCTACAATAGCAGCAACCAACTTTATAACAGTACACTCATCGTAAAATGAACCCCCCCCCCAACCCTAGCCCCTCATCATATAACAACTATATTTTTTTTTTGATAATATAATAATTAACCATCTTTATAAAAATAAAATATCTATGATTACCGATAATAAGAGTAGAGATTTTAACCAAATATTTGATCCTTTAATACACTATTTATTACAAAGAATATTATATATATATATATATATATATATATTCATCATTCAAAGATTTTTCTTCGTTATACAAAGTGTGATTAGACTTAGAATTTCACAATAAAAAAAAGAGATTTTATGCATCTTTTTTGTCTATAACAGCGAAATATTATTTAAATATCAGTATTGTTATAGATGTATATTAAGTCATTCTTTATAATAGCAAAAACAATTTGGTCGCAACGATATTACTATAGAGAGATTTCACTGTATACAATGTTTGAATTATTCGTTTGTTTTAATCGGTCATAAGTTATAACACGTTTTTGTGCTCATTGTAAATATTTGTCAACTTCAATGTACACAGTTCTTAGTTCATATAAAAAGAGAAAACAATAATTGTTTCAATTTGGATTTTGGAATAACAATTTTGGATTATATCAGTATAATCCATTCTGATATTAATAACTTGAGGCATGAACGACACCTTCAATTGAAGGAAATACAACAGCTAAGTCTATAAATTTACCTAGTATTTTATGGGGTGCATTTTGGGGGAGAGGGTGGGAGCACTACAACAGTTTTTGCGTCAAAAGAGGGAAGTGTTACTCCTAAACTGGAGCAGCTTTTCAATTTTGAAAGGTTCAACAAATTTCGTGTGTGCAATACAAATATAATTCTAAATTTTTTCTAGGTAAATATTTACTCCAATAAGATATTTATACCTACCTAACTTATCATTTTAATATTAGTTAACTAAAAATATAGGTAAGAATACAAATTAATTAATCATGATTAAGTAATAAATTTGTGTATGAAAAATACATGTATTGCATTCTTTTATTAGATATAAATACTCAATGCGAATAAATTTTTATTCTTTCTTTTAGGGGTTGTCGGCCTTCTGAACAGAAGGAAGGGGAGAGTGGAATACTTCAATAAATTGATGCATGAGCTAAGGTTTTTATGTTCCATCAACCCTCTGCAAAAATAAATATTACATGTAAAGATGCGCAGTGACAGGTGATTCTAATTAAATAATAAAATGGATTGATCTAACAAGTCTAAGAAAAATGTACGATAAATTATTTCAAGACAAACTCAAGAGTTTTCTTTTAATGATGAATGCTCTGCCTAGACAATTTCAATTCATGCTCTAACTATATCATGACTATTTTGTCTCTTGTAACAAAAAGTACGTACCCAAAAATAAAATGTTTTTTTCTTCAAACGGCTAGTTCCTAGGATGCTCTGGGTGGTCCCTTTGCGCCAACGCGAGGGAAATCCTTCAAAGCAAAGTTTGGAGGGAGAAAAATTTGGGGGGGCGAGGGGGTGTGCAGAAAAAGTCTAATATTTACTCCCACTATTCCGTTTCAATTTAACTGTCTTACTTTTTTTGTTTGCTCTGTTCCAAAAAAAGTGGCTCTTTTCATATTTAGCAAATTGACAATTCAAACATCATATATAACAAGTTTAAGACTATAAGATTTGAATGACCTTTTGCTATTTTACACATCTTTAATTTAAGACCATAAGATTTAAAAATCTCTTTTTATTTTTTAAATTTCATGTCAAATCAAATTAAGACACTTAAATTACGGAAGGAGTACAATTTAGGTGTGGAGGTGTCCTCATTTTCAATTACTTTCAAGACCTTTGGTGACAAAAGTGAGTGTGGGTCATGGATCCTACGGCTACTATTTTTTTTTTTTTCCCACCCATTTAGGAGGATTTATAGTGTTTCCACACTTCCCCTCCAATGTGACTCGAACCCAGGACCTACCTGGTCGTGGGTGGAGGTGCTTAACCACTGAGCCATCCCTCACTTGTCCTACGGCTACTATTTTGGTGACCCTGCTACCACAATTTCTTATCCAATTCTGA
This sequence comes from Lycium barbarum, assembly GCF_019175385.1. Taxonomy (NCBI): domain Eukaryota; kingdom Viridiplantae; phylum Streptophyta; class Magnoliopsida; order Solanales; family Solanaceae; genus Lycium; species Lycium barbarum. The sequence goes on along the minus strand of NC_083345.1, from coordinate 26,566,859 downwards.
AGAAAACATTTGTTAGGCCGAATGGGATAAATAAGGAAATTTCGTGATTGAGGATTGAGATATTTTGCGGAATTATTTTACCCCACTTTTTCCATGGGATAGTAATCTCGTCAATTTTGTATAAATGATGGTATAAAATAATTTTGAAACTAAATAATATTATAATCAACCGCGGAACAAAATAATCTCGCATTTTATTTCGGGATTATTATCCTTATCCCACCAACCAAACATCACTATGAGTTTAGGGGGGTGTTTGGCTATCAATATAAGAGATTATAAGCTTGAAATAAAATACTGAATTAATTTATTTTATAGTTGTTAAATTGTTTCATTTTATGTTTAACAATCTTGAAATCGTGTATATTACAATTCTTAAATTACTAATTTCAGATGAAATAACAAAATGATATAATTGTTTTTCTTCAAAGTTTTTTTCTCAAATTTTTTGAGGAAAGCCGAGACTAAAGTAAGAAATAAAACTTTATCCAAGATTGTCTCATTTAAATCAAATACATACTTTATATTATAGCTTGTATATTCTTTTTTTGAGTCACATGAACTAAACAACTACCATTAAAAAATGTATCACAAATAATCCATCGTTATTAATCCTCTTATATTGTAATCCCCACGTTATAATTTAGCGATTAGTATAATTTGTTCACAAACCAAACGACTTCTACGCATTCACCCCAATTTTACAACAAATAATATTTTATTACTTGTAAATTTGGACATTTAAAATTCGTAAATGATGATTTTATCATCGATACTTATCATAATGAATCTCATATTTGAAATATTGATGCGATATTGAAAATCTTGTTTGATTAGGTGAAAATTCACAAATGATGGTTTGGTGAATATTCACAAATTTTCAATTTTCAAGTTTCAAGTAAAATTTATTTTCAAACACAATACTTTCCAATACTCTTTCTTAACCTTCAATTTCAAATACATTTCCTTTTATTTCAACTAAATAGAAATGCTTATACAGCAAATCTACGAAATAGAACTGAAATTATAATGAACATATTATTATTATTATTATTATTATTATTATTATTATTATTATTATTATCATTATCATCATCATCATCTCATTTTGGATTTTAGAGAGTATTACCTACTGTATATCATTTTATATGACTCTGTTACCAATTTAGCAGTCAAATAATTATTTTAACTTTATCTTAGAGTGATTTTTTGTATTCAAAAGATTTTATGAATCAATTTTCTAATTTACATAGAAAATAAATGTTTTTGACTTTGTACAATGAACCACGTCTCTTTTTGCGATAAGGGGACCAATATTTATGTTAAAATACCTGAAAATTTTCATAGCGGATTTTTTTTTTTAACTTAAACGTACAAGTTGAATTTATGAATTGATGGAGAAGGGAGAAAAGCCAACTAGGCTAGAGTGATTCTATCAACAATATTTTATTTCATGATTAAATCAAATTGCAATCGCTTTATTATTATTATTATTATTATTATTATTATTATTATTATTTTAATGGAAAGAATACTAGATAAGTACAAAAGCGATGTCTTGATGTGGGGGATAGTTGGGATACAAATTACAAATGTAATTTTTTTTAAAAAAAATAATAATCATTCAGTATTTGAAATTTATTAATTCGACTAATCTTAATTTTTAATGTTTAAGATTTATTAAAGAGAAAATTGCTCTCTAAACCTATTTTCAAATTTGACCTTGAAATATTTAATTACAAATGAATTTTTTGTAATCATCCCATCACAACTTCGTTGATAGGAGTAACCGCTCTATATAATGAGATAAAAGAAATTGGGGGTATTGGTGGGGGTGGAGAAGGGAGCATGTATTGACAATTTAACATCTTTGTCTAATATTCTATTGTCAAAAAGGTATGGGGACGATAGAGGAGACCTTGAAGGTTCCCACCTTCACATGATAAATAAGACAAGATAAATGACAATTTGGACAGGAAATTTGGTGTGTATCTCTGTTGTGTTGTGTTCCTATTCTTTCCGTCTTTTGGAACATACTATGAGCCTGTTTGAATTGGCTTATAAGTTGCTTATAAGCTGTTTTCAGCTTTTTTGAGTATTTGGCTGGTTAACTTAAAGTCATTTTATGCTTAAAATAAGTTCAGAAGAATAATTGGGCTCATTTGACTTAACTTATCTAAAGCAGCTTATAAGCTGAAAACAGCTTATAAGCCAAAAAAAATAAGTTAGACTACCCCAACTTATTTTTTTTAGCTTATAAACTGCAAACAGCTTATAGGCATAAGCCCATCCAAACAGGCTCTATATCTACTTGTTACTCCATACATAAATTATTAGTAGCAATGAAAATATGTGCACTTGATAATCGTAGTTGTGTGAGAATTTTTTTAGCAAACTTAAAGTTTGTGGACTCCAAAATATAAAATTTTAGTTCACTTTTTCTGTGAGATAAAAAAAAAACTCATAAAATTAATGTCAATTATATGTGAGACACATAAAAAAAAGTTTCGTCCTCACATAATCTAGTGTCATAACTAATTTAATGATCCACAACTAAATAAATTTGTACCCTGATCTGCATAGACATTTATACAACTTATATTTCTTACTTAAATATTTTAAACTTGTTTATTCGACAAATTCTGATGAAATAATACGAGTTAAGAAAAAAAAAAATGAAAAATTTGTTGTAAATATTAATATTAGTTAATTGTGGATGTCCATAACTCTTAGGTGTAATTCCACCATTAAGTGTAGTAACACCACACATTCACTACCTCCTCATTCATCTCCCACAACCCCATAATCTTCCCCATCTTCTCAAGGGTAAATGTCATCTTTATGACACCTTTTCATGTTACTCAATATGACCCTATAAATGGAGGCATTGAATGTAATTCCTGTTAATCAAACTTGTAATCTGGTCATAAAGTAAAGAACAATATATTTATTTCGAGCCCACAGAAAACTGTGTTTCCTTAAAGAATTTAACCCCCTCACAGTTGCCAAAGCTTTGGATTAATTCTTCCCAGGATAGAACGAAATTCTATTCTGCAATACCGGCAATGGAAATTGCAGAATTTCAGCGAACTCAACGAATGGTAGTAATCACACGACACTTACTGATTTTTGGTTTTGAAAAGAATGCAGTATGAGGGAAAAGGAATTTGCGTTTTTTTTTTTCCAGAGAATTTTCAGTGTCTAAAAAAAATGAGGCGAAGCCTCTGAAAATTTATAGCCTGTTGTTTGTTTTGTTCTGAACAGGTATGGAAGCGCCTGTAATCAGATCATTTGACCAAATCCAAATCCGAAGCCGAGCCGAGCGACGACGACGGCGCGAGGGGTGGTCCTCTTCTCAACCCTTTATGATCTAGAGAATGTGTTGCTTAATATAAGCACACACATAACACTTTCAACCACCAATATGGGAGAAGTGTTCACTTGAAAGGTTGTTTTTTCAAACTTTCATTTCCCGCCACTTTTGTTTCCCTCCATTTCCCAATTCATACTTCACCTTTAAAGTCCCTCACTTAATGCATTTGTGGACTTTAAACTTAACAATCCCCCACATGAATGGGGAATGGCTATATATGCAACATGCCAAAAAAAAAAAAAAAAAAAAAAACTTGTGTGATTATAGGTAAGGATTAACCGCATCTGGGTAAGTATGCTTCCCTTTGAACTTTCCATAGTGAACATACATCGGATATACTCGATCAATCGGTAGATTTGATATCTTTGAACCGTCGATCTTTAATGTATATCTAGACAACATATGTCACACACTTAACCCTTAACCATTCTTGGTTCTCATTGTTGTGTTCGTTTTAGCCTTGAACACCGCCTGGTTTCATGAGTGTGTAGAGAACTGGCCTTATTCTAATTCTCCTTGAAGCGGCTTCTACTTCACGCTCATATAGGTGATTCCTAAACGTGTCATCCTATAGATACACAATTTGATATATTTCGTATCAAACTTAGAAATCATTAAAAAGCCTTTGCGCTTTATCCTTGTTCCTGAACATTGTCTTATCATGAGAATGGATTGAGTTTGACGACAATGTTGAACTGTCATTCATAACTTTGTTTGATCTCCTTGAACCTAGATCTTGGGATTTCCAGTCAACTAGGTGGAGTTACCATTATTATGACTTGTTCTTGGCCATAATCCCATTCCCTTTGATGATTTATCAACCGCCTCTCTAGTTAGGCCTTTTGTAAGTGGATCCGACACATTATCCTTTGACTTTACATAGTCAATTGTGATAATTCCACTAGAGAGTAATTGTCTAACGGTATTATGTCTTCGTCGTATGTGACGAGATTTGCCGTTATACATGACGCTTCCAGCCCTTCCTATTGCAGCTTGACTATCACAATGTATGCATATAGGTGCCACTGGTTTAGGTCAAAACGGAATGTCTTCCAAGAAATTCCGTAGCCATTCAGCTTCCTCACCAGCTTTATCCAAAGCTATAAATTCTGACTCCATTGTAGAGCGAGCAATACATGTTTGCTTGGACGATTTCCAAGAAACTGCTCCTCCTCCAATAGTGAAAACATATCCACTTGTGGATTTGACTTCAGATGATCCGGTGATCCAATTTGCATCACTATATCCTTCAATTACCGCAGGATATTTATTATAGTGCAAAGCATAGTCTTGGGTGTATTGTAAATACCCCAAAACTCTTTTCATTGCCATCCAATGAGTTTGGTCAGGATTACTTGTGTAACGACTCAATTTACTTATTGCACAAGCTATATCTGGTCGTGTACAGTTCATAATGTACATCAAACTTCCCAACACTCGAGCATAGTCCAACTGAGAATTGCTTTGACCTTGGTTCTTTGTAAGAGCAAGGTTCACGTCAATTGGAGTCTTTGCAATGTTAAACTCCAGATACTTGAATTTTTCAAGTACCATCTTAACATAGTGAGTTTGTGACAATGCTAGACCTTGTGGAGTTCTATGGATCTTAATTCCTAGAATTAAATCAGCAACTCCTAAGTCTTTCATATCAAACTTACTAGCAAGCATACGCTTAGTGGCATTTATATCGGCAATGTATTTACTCATTATCAACATATCATCAACATACAGGCAAACAATGACTAAGTGATTTGGAACGTTCTTAACATAAACACATTTATCACATTCATTAATTTTAAATCCATTTGCCAACATTGTTTGGTCAAATTTTGCATGCCATTGTTTGGGTGCTTGCTTAAGTCCATAAAGTGACTTAACAAGTCGACACACCTTCTTCTCTTTTCCGGGAGTTATGAACCCTTCGGGTTGATCCATATAGATTTCTTCCTCTAACTCTCCATTCAAGAAGGCTGTTTTTACGTCCATTTGATGGATATGGAGTCCGTACACCGCAGCCAATGCTATCAACACCCGAATGGATGTTATCCTTGTTACTGGTGAGTATGTATCAAAATAATCAAGACCTTCTCGTTGTCTGAATCCTTTGACAACGAGTCTTGCCTTATATTTATCAACAGTGCCATCATCTTTCATTTTCTTCTTGAAAATCCATTTGGAGCCTAAAGGTTTGTTTCCCGGAGGAAGATCAACCAGTTCCCATGTATGATTGTTTAATATGGATTCTATTTCACTATTGATTGCCTCTTTCCAATATTGTGCTTCGGAGGAGGACATTGCTTCTTTGAAATTAATATCCGGATTGGAAATAGAAAATGGAAATAAAATATTATCAATCAATCAGATCATTTGACCGAAGCCGAAGCCGAGCCGAGCGACGACGACAGCGCGAGGGGTTTTCCTCTTCTCAACCCTTTATGATCTAGAGAATGTGTTGCTTAATATAAGCACACACATAACACTTTCAACCACCAATATGGGAGAAGTGTTCACTTGAAAGGTTATTTTTTCAAACTTTCATTTCCCGCCACTTTTGTTTCTCTCCATTTCCCAATTCATACTTCACCTTTAAAGTCCCTCACTTAATGCATTTGTGGACTTTAAACTTAACATTGAAAATGATGTTGTACACACTTGAACACACTTGAATGAATAAGAAAGTTCTCATCCCTTGTCTCTCTATCTCTATTGCTTTAATCCTTTTATAATGTTACTCTTTTAGCTTGATTTTACAACACGTTATCAGCACGAATTTCTCCTTCTTTGCCAAGAATCAATGGTAGGTGTTAATTCTATGGTTTGGCATATTAATTTTATGGTTTGGCCTCCTCGTAGCTTTTTGGCGCAAGGTAACTACTCTTTTGTTAATCCTTCTTCACATTTAATGGTAAGAGTCTCGATGCAGTTTAACTGATCCACACACATCTAGTATAATATATTAGAATATGTATTCAGAGTTCAGATGGTCAATTTTACTAGTTCAAGTAGCCCTAATCATATTTCGTTCTTCCCTCCAAAGGTAAGATTTGATATTTCAGTAAGAATTTCATTTTTGCCAATTTAATTAAGAAGAGAAGGTGAGGTACGTTTCTATTCATAAAGTTTTGTTTTCTTTACTGAAATTTTATTTGACGTATAAAAAATCAGGTATGCTTCACATCTCATTCTTTTATATTTGAATCTTTTTCTGTATGTGATATTCAAGGTTGGACTTATAAGTATTCATTTGATCGCCCGTTACATTTATGTAACCTTCTCTGGATTTTTTTTTAGTTGACCTTCATTTTCCTAACAATTTCGTAATTGTATACGGTAAAAATCGGATACATGCTAGACCGGTGAGACCGGATACCGAGGGAAGAAAGAAACAAGCACGAGCATGAAGACTTTCTTTTGGGACCGGAGGAGTGCTTGATTCGAAGAAAGTAAAGGACATCGTTTGCTCCGGTTTCTCCATAGCCAAGTTGATCGTGGCCGTTGGCCCGGTTGATCGTGGCCGTTGGTCCGGTTTATCGCGGCCGTTGGTCCGGGTGATCCGTTACACAATTGCCACGCGTCAATACCGTTCTGTCACATTGTACTGTCAATCGTACGGGTGTCAGACCGTACAACCAATCTTATCCTTTTTAGGGTTTTACTTTATTCAAAAGGGCTTTATGTTGTATGAGGCCCATAAGGCAAAACTATAAATAGGAGGCATTACTTTACTTTCAGAGGTTGGCTTCTTGAGTTCTAGAACATTGTAATAGCAAAATATATAAAATCTCCCTCTCTCATTCTCTGATTTTGGTCCGGATTCAGTGTTTTGTTCTTTAGCTTTATTCGATTAACAATCTTCATATATCATTAAATACATATATTTAGTGCAAACAATCGATTATTATTCACTTCTTCTTAGCATATCCATATATATCTTTTTTCAACCAAATAGATTAAAGCTCAACCACATATCCTATACCTCACTAATAAATTTAATTGATTACCTAAATTCGGGGTAAACAGTTTGGCGCCCACCGTGGGGCAAGGATAATAGTGGTCTTTGATCTTGATTTCTATCTTACCTGTCAGAATCAAAAATATCTTTTGTTCGTCTCTGTGAAAACGGACCAAATGGCTAACAGTGGACAATCTGGTCACGTCAACAACAACGAGATTGTGGCCGAAAATGAAGACAGTGGGCCACGAGGATTACCAGCAAATCCCGCTGACCCGAACCCCGTTAATTCGAGGGAGGGCCTCAACCGGCAAAACACCATGAATCAGGAGAATGCCGCCCCGCCGGCCACCGATCCTTTAAATACTCACAATTCAATTACTTTGTCCCGGACATAAGGCCGGAAAGTACCGGATACCCAGTTGCAAAACAGAAGTGATAAAACGACCCCGGAGAAGGCGAAGGGTGTTGCTGAACCCAGAAGGGATGAGACGCGGATGGTTGAGAGCAATGGGTCCGGAGCTGGTTCATCCACCGAGGTTCTAAGAATGCTCGAAACATTGGCGAAGCGGGTAGACTCGACCGAAAAGAGGGTGGAAACATATAACTCTCCGGTGGACCAAATACCAGGGGCTCCGCCTATTCTGAAAGGACCGGATTCAAAGAGGTATATTCAGAGGCCTTTTCCTCCGAGTGCGGCTCTGAAATTAATCCCGAAGAGGTTCAAGATGCCGGATATCCAGAAATACGACGGCACAACGGACTTTCAGGAACACGTGACTTCATACACCTGCGCTATAAAAGGCAATGTCGTTGAAGAGGATGAAATCGAATCCGTGTTGCTGAAAAAGTTTGAGGAAACTCTGTCAAAGGGAGCATTGACTTGGTACGACCATCTGCCCGAGCATTCGATCACTTCTTTCGAAATGCTCGCCGATGCTTTCATAAAAGCTCACGCCTATTTTCCGTATAGCCCAAAGAGACGATGAGTTATTGCGTGAATTTGTCAACCGATTCCAAAGGGAACGAATGGAGCTCCCTCCGGTTCCGGAGGAATGGGCTGCACAAGCTTTCACAAAGGGGCTCAATCCTCAGAGCTCGACGGCCTCGTTCAATTAAAGGAAAACTTGCTGGAATACGAGGTTGTGACCTGGGCGGATGTCCATAACCGAGACGAGTCAAATATTCGGGTAGAGGATGACTAACTCGAGCTTCCCCCGGGGCCCCTAAATATGAACAAAAGCTCGGAAAGATCACGAAAGAATTATGAACCGGAGGCCAGACCATCGAGGGAAAGATATCGGCCATACTCTCATTCGGAAAAACCAAGCTTCAGGTCGGAAAAATCAAGGGTTGTCCCGAGTCATTTCTCCGGGCGGGGTGATAAACGGGCCGAGCGCCCGTCGAACAGTCGAGGTCTCTCATTCAGGAGCGATGCCGGAAGCTCGGCCGACAACAAAGACTTGCCGAGGATATCGAAATACAACTTCAACGTCAACACTTTGGACCTCGTCTCGGCTATTGGCCGTATCGCAGATGTAAGATGGCCGAGACCACTAAGGTCAGACCCGGAACAACGGGACCCGAGCGTGATGTGTGAATATCATGGAACCCATGGGCACAGAACTGAGGATTGTCGCCAGCTAAGAGAGGAGGTGGCTCGGCTACTGAAGAATGGCCATCTCCGAAAATTGCTAAGTAAACGAGCCAAAGGTCACTATAAGGAAAGGGAGTCTCATAAACGGGCCAAACCAGTGGAGCCTCAACATATAATCAACATGATAATCGGGGGTACCGATACCCCACGAGGGCCGGTGATGAAACGGACGAAAGTTTCTATTGTGCGTGAGAAGAGCAGCCGGGATTACTTACCCGAGGGTTCCATCTCTTTCAGCAACGAGGATGCAGAAGGCATCATTCAACCGCCCAATGATGCATTGGTAATCTCTATACTTATTTTTAAAACACAAGTTAAACGTATTTTGATTGACCCAGGTAGCTCGGCCAACATCATCCGGTGGAGAGTGGTCGAACAGCTAAGGATACTCGATCAGATCGTACCGGTAGCCCGGGTGCTCAGCGTGTTCAACATGGCGAGCGAAACCACGAAGGGGGAGATTTCTTTGCCGGTTAACATTGATGGCACTATCCAGCAAATGGTGTTCTATGTAATCGAAGGAGATATGAAGTATAATGCATTGCTCGGTAGACCTTGGATACATAGCATGAGGGTCGTGCCGTTAATATTACACCAGCTGCTGAAATTCCCGACCCCGGAGGGGATAAAAACCATCCGAGGTGAACAGCCCGCTGCAAGGGAGATGTTCGCGGTCGAGGAAGCGACACCTCAGCACAAAAAATCGGATCAAAAAGGAAGAAGATTCAACCGGGGGAAAGGACGCCAAATAACAACTAAAGCACACGGGGTTGGAACCAGAATATGAAGAGGATGATTTCAGTGTACCCAGATCATTCGTCATGCCGGATGACTCGGATGCAACAAAGTCGACAGTAGAGGAGTTGGAGCAAATCACCTTGTTCGAACTTCTACCGGACAGAAAGGTACACCTGGGCACAGAGTTAACCTCGGAGCTCAGGAAAAAGTTAATTAAATTTCTTCGAACTAATGCCAATTGCTTCGTATGGTCCCATATAGATATGACAGGTGTGCCACCGGAAGTAACAACTCACAAGCTCAGCTTAGATGGGAGGTTTCCCCCGGTGAAGCAGAAGAGAAGGCCCATGGCAAAGGTAAAACACGCCTTCGTAAAGGATGAGGTAGTGAAGCTTTTAAAAATAGGCTTTATCCGGGAGGTAAAATACCCGGACTGGCTAGCTAACGTAGTAGTAGTGCCGAAAAAAGGTAATAAATTTCGGATGTGCGTTGATTATAAGAATCTAAACAAAGCATGCCCGAAGGATTCATTTCCGTTGCCTCACATCGATAGAATGGACGATGCGACGACCGAGCATGAGATGTTAAGTTTTCTCGATGCTTACTCCTGGTATAACCAAATCCGGATGCACCCGGAGGATCAAGAGAAAACATCCTTTATTACCCGATATGGGACTTACTGTTACAATGTCATGCCTTTTGGATTAAAAAATGCCGGTGCAACTTACCAACGCCTAGTTAATGGAATGTTCGAAGAACAAATAGGGAAAACAATAGAAATTTATATTGACGACATGGTGGTCAAGTCCCTAGAAACAGTCCAGTCTGGTAAATTTTTGGGTTTCATGGTGTCAAACCGGGGCATTGAAATCAACCCGGACAAGATCAAAGCCATCGAGGATATTGAGGTGGTGAATAACGTCAAAGGAGTGCAGAGGCTCACCGGAAGGATAGAGGCGCTGAGTTGTTTCATATCGAGGTCCTCGGACAAGAGTCACCGCTTTTTCTCCTTACTGAGGAAGAAGAACGACTTCGTTTGGACACCGGAGTGTCAAAGAGCTTTACAAAAATTAAAAAGGTACTTGTCCAGCCCACCGCTATTGCACACACCAAAAGCGGACGAGTAGCTTTTTCTCTACCTTGCTGTCTCCGAGGTAGCGGTAAGTGGTGTTTTGGTCCGAGAAGAATCAGGTACGCAATTCCCTATATATTATGTAAGTAGAACTTTGGGGGATGCGGAGACCCGTTATCCCCACTTGGAAAAGTTGGCATTAGCATTGGTAAGTGCTTCTAGAAAGCTCAAGCCCTACTTTCAATGCCATCCGATATGTGTAGTGACTACTTACCCCCAAAAAACATCATGCACAAACCGGAATTATCGAGTAGACTAACCAAATGGGCCGTAGAAATTAGCGGATATGATATCGAATACAAGCCTTGGACGGCCATCAAGTCCAAAATCTTGGCCGATTTTGTGGCGGACTTCACCCCAGCTATGGTCCCTGAGGTTGAGAAAGAACGTTTGCTAACCTCGGGGAAAGCTTCGGGTATTTGGTCGCTACACACGGACGGAGCCTCAAACATCAAAGGTTCTGGGCTAGGAATCGTCCTTAGAACCCCGGCCGGGGATGCCGTTCGACAATCCATTAAAACTGTTAAATTGACTAACAATGAAGCCGAGTATGAGGCTATGATTTCAAGTTCTAAATTAGCCCAGAGTATGGGGGCCGAAATAATCGAGGCAAAGTGCGATTCTCTTTTGGTCGTTAACCAAGTGAATGGCGTCTTCGAGGTCAAGGACGAACGGATGCAAAGGTATTTGGAAAAAATCCAAGTGATACTACACCGGTTTAAAGAATGGACCATGCAGCATGTACCGAGGGAGCAGAACAGCGAAACCGATGCATTGGCCAATTTGGGATCTTCAGTCGAAGGGGAAGAAATCAACCCCGAGACTACGGTGCACTTGATGAATTTAGCAATAGAAAACGGACATGCTGAAATAAACTCAATGGGTTTAACTTGGGATTGGCGCAAGAAATACGTCGACTACTTGCGAGACGGAAAGCTCCCGAGTGACCCAAAAGAATCACGGTCACTAAGGATAAAAGCTGTGTGTTTCTGCTTGGTAGACGGCCAATTGTATCGACGGTCTTTCTTCAGACCCCTGGCCAAGTGTTTGGGTCCCGGAGAAACGGAGTATGTGATGAGAGAGGTGCACGAGGGGACCTGCGGTAACCACATCGGTGCTGAAGCCCTGGTCCGAAAGATTATCAGAGCCCGTTATTACTGGAACCGGATGGAGGAAGATTTGAAGAATTTTGTCCGGAAATGCGACGGGTGTCAAAGACATGCCCTGATGATTCATTAGCCCGGGGAGTTGCTGCATTCGGTGGTGTCACCTTGGTCTTTCATGAAGTGGGGAATGGACATTGTTGGTCCACTGCCATGGGCACCAGGTAAAGCCCTTTTTATTCTGTTTATAACTGACTATTTCTCCAAATGGGTTGAAGCGCAGGCCTTCGAAAAAATTAGAGAGAAGGAAGTCATTGACTTCATATGCGACCACATCATTTGTCGTTTCGGCATCCCGACCGAGATAACTTGTGATAATGGTCCTTAGTTCGTGGGCGGCAAAGTCAATGATTTTCTCGAAGGGTTGAAGATCAAGAAAATCTTATCAACTCCATACCACCCGTGTGCGAACGGATAGGCGGAATCCACGAATAAAACAATAATTCAAAATCTGAGGAAAAGACTTGAAGCGTCAAAGCATCACTGGAGGGAAATACTACCGGAGGTATTGTGGGCCTACAGAACCACATCGAAATCAAGCACGGGGGAAACACCTTTCTCGTTGGTCTACGGGGCCGAAGCCCTCATTCCCGTAGAAGTTGGTGAACTGAGTCTCCGGTTCAGGTATACCACCGAGGAGTCAAACGAGGAGGCCATGGCCGTAAAACTCGATCTCACGGATGAACTTCGCGAAAACGCGTTGGTCCGTATTGCAGCCCAGAAGCAGAGAATGGATAGGTACTATAATCGGAGAGCCAATTTTCAACATTTCCAAGTTGGGGACTTGGTGCTTCGGAAAGTTACCTTGAACACCAAGAATCCCAACGAAGGAAAACTGGGTCCGAACTAGGAAGGACCGTACAAGATAACCGAGGTAACGGGCAAAGGATCGTATCAGCTGGAATTCATGGACGGACAATGGTTGCGCAATAACTGGAATGTGACTCATTTGAAGAGATACTACTGCTAAGGTATGGACACCTCGTGTTTTACTATTAACCTTTTTCTTTTTTGCAGGAAGTCAAGTACCAGATAAAGTTAGAATCTAGGTCTAAAAACACGCGTTATACTCTTTTACTTAGTACGGTTTTGTCCCAAAATGAGTTTTTCGACAAGGTTTTTAATGAGGCAACAAGTACAACATGTTACTTGACAAAGACAAGGACAAACGCCCGGAAACTCGGGGTCACGGCCTATGAGTGGGGGCTTAATATCGCTTGCCCGATCTTGCAGCTCAGATAAGCATTAGGGGACTACTATACCCACATCGAGGTTTACCCCGGTTAGTGGACAACGGAGGAGCTCAACAAATCAAAACCGGACCTTCTATATTAAGTTTTGATGTAAAGACCAAACGATCAGAATGAATCGTGTCCACTCAGTATTTGCTACGGCAAAACCAAGACCGGACCTTCTGTATTAGGTTTCGATGTAAGGACCAAACGATCAGAATGAATCGTGTCCATTTAGTATTTGCTGCGGCAAAAGCAGAAGGAAACAAAATTCTCATATCATGTATGTACAAATACTTGCAATAAAAAAATTATCGAAAGTTCGGATTATGGTATTTCGGATGACTTCTTGCTAAAATACCCTACCCCGGTGATTATCGCCGTATTTCGGCATTGCTTCATTCATATACCCTATTCCGGGCAATACGGTCGAAATTCAACAAAGGCAACAAGGTCACAGTGAACCGAGCCAAAATCTTTAAACTCCCTCGAATGGGGACTGCTATATCAAATTTTGCTAAGGCTGGGATTTAGGTGTCCGAAAAACACCGGCCCTAAAAATGTCTATCGTGATTCGGAGACGTCTTAATTCACAAAGAATTAGATAAGTCCCACGGGTAAAAAACTCGATCAAATTCCCGGACAAAACTTACCGGACGAAGAGAAAAGCTGATATTCAGGCACAGTGCGGAATAATGACTCCGAGGCTGCTTGTCCTTAAAACGGACCGACAATTCGGGCAAAAGTCATAGCAAACATTCAAATAAAAGAATAAAGAAAATCAAGAAAAATGCATGTTCCATTTATACAAAGGTTTTTACACCGGAAACCCCTACAAAGGCAAAAAAAACAAAAGGCTACGTACAGGCCCTGGTCTATCCGGTATGGCTGGATCCGGAGTGTTCAGACACTGTCCGCTCGGAGTCGTCGGAGTCAGTCTCGAGGGCTCTCTTAGCTTCTTCCTCGACCCTTTTAGCTTCGAGTATCAGGGCCGGAAGATCCGCAGAGCCATGCCCGGCTTGCTCAAGGGTGATTCTCCGAGACTTCCACCGTTCATACTCCACAATAATCGTAATATGAGCCTTGGCAGCCTCCACACTCTTAAGGGCTTCTGCCAAATCGGCCTCAGCCCGGGCTAGTTTTGCCACTAGTTCATCCCGCTCTTCCTCGAAGACCCTTTGGACTTGAGTGGCCGACTCGAGCTCGGCCTTGAGAAGGTCATTAGCATCGGTCGTCTCCTCGAGTTTGGTTTTCAGCTCATCACATATCCGGGCCCTGTCCTCTGCTTTCTGCTCAAACACCTCATCCGCTCTTTGTACTTGGGACTCTCAAATTCGACCAGCCGATGCCTTTTGGCCATGCTCGTGGCATCGGACTTGACCGAGTCTAGCTTCCCCCGGAGTTGAGAGATGGTGGTTTCGAGCTCACCAAGCCTTGAGGAAAAACGAGCGTTGTCCTGGCTAAGGCCGACTTTGTCCGCTTCTAGAAGCCGATTATTTTCGACCATCTCGGCAAGCTCATCCTTTAATCGAAGGTTTTCGATCTTTGTCGCATCGAGCTTGGGTTGGAGGTTGGAAAGAGTAACTGCTCGGTTCAACTCATCCTCCTTCACCCGCAAAAGGTGATGAAACTTCTCTGTTTCTCAACCTTGGGCATCCAGCTGGCCCTTGAGATCGTCAACCTCTTGCTGAGCACAGACAAAGGCTTCGTTAACAAGTACCACACTCTGTAAAAGAAGCAAGTTAAAACTCGGATAAACGAGAAACTAAAATTCTCAATGAATTATGAAAAGGATGGCTGATAAACTTACTCGATTGCCCGCGTGCATGCCCTCGTTAATGAGACACTGCCAGGGGACTCCGTTCATCTTCCGTTTGTCCGAGTCCGAGACAAGGGGCCTCAGGTAGCTTGCCACGCCCACCGGATGAGACAAAAAGCTGCAGTCCTCGGGGACAGTGATCGCAGCCGATCTTGTCCTCCTAGGTTCCACACTCGGGGCCGGAAAGATACGCACCAAGATATCCCTAGCACCGGTCTCGGTGGACCGGCTAGTCGCCCTAGTGGCCCGAGGAATAAGGAGATGTCCAAAACCGGCAGCTTCCCCGGTAGCAGGAGGAGTATCCGAGAACATGTCATCAAACTCATCCGACCTTGAAGCCAGAGTTGGAGAACTCGGAGCGGCCTCAGCAGCTTCGGCAAAGGCAGGGATCTCCGAAGTAGCAGCAGTCTCATAGTCGGGCAATGGACCAACATCCGTTGGAACTTCGGTCTCGGGGACCGGCTCAGTCCTTTGACCAGCTTCGGCAGCAGCTGCCTTCCCGGAACTTCTTGTCCTTTGCAGGGGGGTCTCTTCGGATAAAGCATCACCTGAAATATCAACGAATTCAATCGACCTTAGAGGAGTTGGGTAATGAATTTCTTCCCCACCCGTGTGTAATACCGGAGCTGAAGGTCCTTCCCCGGCTGTAGGAAACGATGAAATGGTGATACCCTCTTCCAGAATAGAAGCAACGGAAGGGGCCACACCGATCCTCCGAACGAGGAGCTCGGGCTTTGTTTCATCTCTTAAAGTCCGAATGACGCTCCTCGCCCTCTTCTTCGGTTTCTACCCTTTGTCCGAGGGCTTTTTTCTTTTATTGGCGGCAGCAAGGATATGGGATTTACCCGCTGAATCAAACTCGGATGCCAACGTAGCAGGTGCAGCTACTGATTCTTGTCTTGGGTCCACCGATCCCTTGGGCAAACCTGAAATCCGAAGACGTTACACAAAGGAGAGGTAGAAAATGCCATGAATACCAATAGAAACAAAGTATTACCATGGTTTTGAGCGACCCATCGGTCACGCGACAGGAGTCCCCATGTTCGAGCTTCGTGGGTATGTTGGCTGAGAAGAGCATTAACCCATTCGTTGATATTCCGGACAGCCGGAGGTATCCAACACACAGCTGGTATAAAGAAAAGGACAAGTAGTGAGAATGTGGAAGAACTAGTGGTTGAGAAAGCATTCAAAAGCAATTATAAAAGAACAAAGACTTACGATTATCATTCCACCTCTCCGGAAAGGGCATGTGGTTGGCCGGAATAATGTCCGTGGTCCTCACCCGGATGTAACGCTCCAACCAGCCCCGGTCCCTATCTTCGTCCATTTTTGAAAAAAATGGATTCCGGCTTCGCTTAGCGAGTTTTATTACACCACCTCGGAACAACCTCGGGGAGTATAACCGTATGAAGTGGGCCAGCGTGAACTTCTTTTTTGTATTATTGGCCAACAGCCGAAGGCAGGCCACGGTCCTCCAAACAATCGGACCAATCTGGGCCAGGGTTACATTATAAGTCTGGCACATATCTAAAATGATCGGATCGATCGGAGGGTCGAACTTGAGGGTCAAAGGATAAGTATAAACGTACAAGAATCCCTCCCGATGGTCGGTGACTGATTCATCTGGTCCGGGGGCAAAAACTTGAACCGGATGGTTATCCCATCCGCAATCAGCCCGGTCTAAATCGAGTTTGTCCTCGGTAATGGACGAGGGGTATCGTTTTACATCGAACCCTCTATCGGAAACCAGAGAAGGTTTCTCAACCTCGAAATCCTTGTTATAGTTGGGTTTGGACGGTACAATGTCCAAAGTAGTGGGCTCGATGGCGATTTTTCCCTTGGGTTGAGAAGTTGGCTCGGTTCCTTGAGAAGAAACCGAGGGAACATCATGGGAGGTGGTTTCAGTGTTGGCAGACATTTGAAAGTATGGAAAAGGAGATTGGGAGAATTCGAAAAACAAGCTAAAAAACAGGAGTAAGGGAGCAGTTGAGAAAAAATTCAAAGTGATAGAGTAAGAAGAAAAAGCAGCAGCACTTTCTAAACAAAAGGCAACTAACGAAGAAGTTGATGGAGCTGTTTTCCTTTCACGCAGTATAAACAATGAATCAAAGGGGATAAAATGGCTGAATCAACAAGAAATATGAGATGAAAGATGATTGGAAGAGATGAAATGAAAAGAAATGAAATGGAGAGATGAAGTGAGGAAATGAAAATGGAGAAGTGAAAAGAAGCGTAAAATGGAAAAATAAGTTGGTGGAAGACGTTATATAGATATGGGATCGAGGCGGTTACAGATCCTAGCCAACCGGGCAATGCCACGTGTCCCATAATTAATAAAAAGTGACTTGAAACGACGTGCGTTACGGCGGTTGTCAGTGCTGACCATCCGGGATGAGACACGTGGCCGATGACAGAGGGACGTGACGCAACTGTTCCCGCCAAAATGAAAAGATAACAACGAACAAATGGAGTCACCGGTTTCTTGATTCATCCACTTCCTGTTACTCCGATAAAACTACGGTCCGGAAAGTGTGGGGACTATCTGTATACGTTAAAAATCGGATACATGCTAGACCGGTGAGACCGGATACCGAGGGAAGAAAGAAACAAGCACGAGCATGAAGACTTTCTTTTGGGACCGGAGGAGTGCTTGATCCGAAGAAAGTAAAAGACATCGTTTGCTCCGGTTTCTCCATAGCCGAGTTGATCGTGGCCGTTGGCCCGGTTGATCGTGGCCGTTGGTCCGGTTTATCGTGGCCGTTGGTCCGGGTGATCCGTTACACAATTGCCACGCGTCAATACCGTTCTGTCACATTGTACTGTCAATCGTACGGGTGTCAGACCGTACGACCAATCTTATCCTTTTTAGGGTTTTACTTTATTCAAAAGGGCTTTATGTTGTATGAGGCTCATAAGACAAAACTATAAATAAGAGGCATTACTTTACTTTCAGGGGTTGGCTTCTTGAGTTCTAGAACATTGTAATAGCAAAATATATAAAATCTCCCTCTCTCATTCTCTGATTTTGGTCCGGATTCAGTATTTTGTTCTTTAGCTTTGTTCGATTAACAATCTTCATATATCATTAAATACATATATTTAGTGCAAACCATCGATTATTATTCACTTCTTCTTAGCATATCCATATATATCTTTTTTCAACCAAATAGATTAAAGCTCAACCACATATCCTATACCTCACTAATAAATTTAATTGATTACCTAAATTCGGGGTAAACAGTAATCTCCACCTAAGTTGTACTATTATTGGGTGTTATCAGTTATACATTTGAAACAGGAATGTGGCCCGCTTTAATTTACTTAGATGTACTATAATGTTTCTAAAAGTTCTCTCACGGCCTAAGGAGGATAGTTAACATTTTAATGGTTTCATACATGATATTATTTTGAAATTAAGTCTGGCAATCAGTGAAGCTAATAGTGTAAACCAGTTTAGTGAGTTATTGGTGACCTGTTTTCTTTGTAGTTCTGGGACTAACTTTCTACATGAGTTTTTGGTGTCATTTTTTGTCTATGCTTATTGGTTGCTATCCTATACTCTGAGTTGTTTGGTTGAAGGAAAACTTAATATTGCTTACGTGTTAACTTTTTTTTTATGTGTAAAGTAATTTGAGTCTTCTGCTATTACTTGGATTAGTATCATATTCGGTGTCAACATGGGTGCAGGTTAAGGCGTTTCTTTTATTTGCTCTTCTAGATAGATTTATTTCATTTTGAAGATTATTGAATTCAATGCCTTGTTGTCTTTCCTAGTCCTTGATTATATTTTATATGTCTTACTAAACTTAATTCAATTATACATATAATCATAAAGTGGTAATATTTGAAAGGCTCAAGGGCGAGTTCGATTACACTGGCCTATTATGTCATTGGTTGAGGGTAACACGGTGGATTCAAGTCCCATCGCACCAAAAGGGTAAGACATTGATTCAAGTCCCCGTGAACTATGATGATAATATAAGATGTTGGGTTCAAGTCCCATCGGATTATGGCCTAAAAACACCTTTTTTATATGGGTAAGGCGTTGGGTTTAAGTCCTGACGAGGCCAAAGTGCATAGGAAATTTCGCTCGTACTCTGTCAAATTCTAATATAGTTTAAGATATCGTCCATAGAGATTGAAAAATCTATGCTACAGACTTGTAGTATTTTTACTACTATTTGAGAGAATCAGATTGATGAAAGGAGAGTAGTGACTTAAATTTGTAAATTACTTTAACAAAAGAAACAACTTTCAAAAGATTATTTTAAAAGAGAGAGTTGAGAGTCGTTGAATCCACTTAGTGTATATATGACAATAAAACTTTTTTTTAGTAAATTCCACAAAACAGTAGAAATAGATCCTAGACTTGATTTGTGTTATGAGGAATAAAGACCTCTTGCGATTAGTCCTTAAATCAACAAACTTATTTGAAATAATCCCTCCGCGAGAATTAGAATTGAAAGAAATAAGATAGAGATCCCTCAAATCAATAAACTTATTTGAGACTGTCCCTCCGTGAGAATTAGGACGGAAAGAAATAAGATAAAGATTGAAACCTAAGACTTAACTTGAAATAACCCCTCCGTGAGAATTAAGATTAAAAGAAGCAAGTTCAAAGATTTGGAATAATAGATGACTAAAAATTATTATTACATATATATTTTATGTGATTATTATAGTATATTAATTTCCCTCCTTGTTAGAAGTACAAATAAATATAACTATAATCATAACACAAAATATACTAAGTAACGATAATGATTAGTAGAACATATCATTCCAACATAAAGTATGACACTTAAATAATATCAAGACGAAGAATAACTAAAATAAGATAATATAACATTACACCAAGTTTCTTCAACTATCCCAACAAAAAGAGATTACTCCATTATGGAGTTAGAAAAGAGAAAATGTGAATTTAAGAAACTAGAAATATTGAAAGACTTGGAGAAATATTTTTACTACAAGGGAAAGAAAGAGAATAGAACAAGATTAACACTTTGTCTTGTAATTTATTGGATGATTTATAAGCAAAGTGATGCTTCTATCTATAGAAAAATGTAGTGTCTCCCTCCTACGGGTGCATTCCTTGAAGTAGTGCTCACATCCGTGACCTTACTTGACGGGTGAGAGTATACCAATAGTTGACGGGTGAAAGACTTGCAACTTCTTTCTTGATGCCCATAGTTGACGGGTATGAGCATGAAAGTGGCGGTGACACCCGTGGATTTCAACACTTGACGGGTGTGGGTATGACAACTGTAGTCGCACCCGTGAATTTTGCAACTCTTTTCTTGATGCCCACAGTTGACGGGTGTGAGTATGAAGCGGCGACACCCGTGAATTTCAACACTTGACAGGTGTGAGTATGAAGCGATGACACCCGTGGATTTTGCAACTCTTTTCTTGATGCCCACAGTTGACGGGTGTGAGTATGAAACGGTGACACCCGTGGATTTTAAAACTCCATGGTTATGACTTATGAATTTGTAGTTGCACCTATTGAATTCTTTGCTTACTTCTTTGACAATTTGTTTCTTCTATATTCTTCTGCAGTACTCTTCGTCCTGTAGAATTTGTCAGAAAATATGCGAGAATAGGATATATTTATTCATGTTTTATTTAAAAACTTATTTTTATATACAAAATATCATGAATAATTTATATCAATCAAGTCTCAATGCACCATGTTGATGATATAGTGATGAGTAAGGCAACTGATGTGCTTTTGATGAGAAAATATAAAGCCCGTCCTACTTTGCTCCATTCCATAAAGTGAATGTGGTAGCAGTACATGATAAGTCTGAAAGATGACAAAATAATTGTTGTGGTTGTACAAATGGACTTGGGCGTGGCAAACGGCAAAATTATAATAATAGTAATCATTGTGGTAATTATAATAGGAAGAACACTATGGATTCTCAAAATGGCCCTTCAAAAGGTGAAGGTAATTTTTGTCATCAATATGGTATAAAAGGTCACTAGGCACGAGGTTATCTTGTGGCCTATTTTGCTAAAATTTTATAAATCCTCCATCAAAAGAAAGGAATACAATTTCAAAGTGATTGATACGGGTCTATACATATGATAAAGACAATTGACTTATAATGAGAATATGAAGCACTTATATGTGAGTATAGTCCATTCCTTGAAGAGAATGTGACTTTCGATAAGCACCATGAATGCTCGCCCATTTTTTAAAGTAAAATGTGTAACACTATGGATAAGGACGTGTTAATGCATTATTGGATGAATACCACAACTCATCTCTACGGGAGGTTTGAGAGGGAAAAAAAATTATTTTGGCATAATAAGTAATTGGTTACGTACTTTTAGTACAATATGTCATAAATATTATGGTATGTCTTATCATGAATTAGCAAAGGGTAAAAGTAAGAAATAAGTATTGCTTATAAGGTCTTGCCATGACCACAACAATTACTCCCTAATAGGAGATGTTCACCATGCGGATGGTGTTATGAAAAATTTGGTAGTACATAATTAATTGGGAGCTCTGAAAAAAGCTAATTCGTTACTACCTGGAGGAATGAATTGTTCATAATATCGGTGTTGTAGTAAGTCTCAAAAGAAACTTTTTGAGTTTCAAAGGCATTGATCAAATATGAATTACATTGAGACTATAAATTATGGGAAGATTTAATATCTTCATATTACTACAATCGAAGCGGGTTATAAATATTTATGTGAAAGGTTACCCGTCTTTTCCTCCTTTTGAACTACAAAAATATGAGCATGATGATGAAATCACATGCGATAGTAAACTAGAAGTTTACTGAAAGAAATATGTGTTGGCATGACCGGTTGACCATCCCGGTTCAAATGTGATGCGAAAATAATTGAGAATTCATGTGGTTATAAATTGAAGAAATTAAAATATTCTTCTAGAATTCTCTTGTGTTGCTTGTTCTCATGATGAGAAATTGATTAATTTACCAACTAAGGTTGGGATTGTATCCCATGATTTTGGAACCTATAAAAGGTGATATATATATATATATATATATATATATATATATATATATATATATATATATATATATATATATATATATATATATATGGGCCCAGTCATCTGCCATGTGGACCGATTTACTATTATATGGTTTTAATAGATGCATCTATGTTATGGTCACATGTGCATTTGGTATCAACTTGCAATTTGATATTTGCAAGTTTGTTTGCTCAAATTTTTAAATTAAGAGCATGATTCCAAATTATGAAATGATGTTAATAATGCTGGTTTATATCCAAGTTGGTTTAGCAAAAATTGTATACCTCCAATTATATCTAAGCTATTGGTTATGAGAACAAACTCCCAAAATGAAATTTGGGATGAGATACGTTATTTAATAGGTAGCAGCACTTGTACGCATCAAGCCAACAAGTTATAAGAAGTTCCCCTATCATAATTAGTTCAGGGTCAGGAACTAAATAATTCCTACCTAAAAATTTGAATGCGGTATATGATTTAATTTCTCCACCACAACGCATAAAGATGGGTTCCCAAATAATATTGGGAGATAAATATTAGATTTCCTAACATTAGGGGGAGGGATGATAAGCAGCTGAAAAATAAGGTCTATATAATGAATTATCACCGGTATGATTCTCGTTAAAAAGATAATTCAGGTTAACTGTCAGATGCATTTACTGACCCAAAAGTGCATATTGTATTCCAGTCGTAAATGCTCCAATTCCAATTAGAATTAAAGTCCTTGAAGGACAGAGTCTATGACGATAGAACGATCAGTTCCAAAGATAAAACTCCTTGAAGAAGGAGAGGAGCAAATGATCAAGATGGTCATACTAATAAGGCAAGTGCTTTAAAATAGCCCCACGACATAATATTTCATACAACCTTTGGTTAGGTTCAGGTACCTGAAAATGATGAAAAATAAAGAGATCTCAATAAGTTATGTCGTATTGGAACCGTTATCAAATGCCCGTCGACGGTATCTTTGGTATAATGCAGTGCGCAACATTATAAATGGTGATGAGGATCTTGAGCTCAAATCTGTCACATGTGGACATATAATTGATTGGCCAAATGAAATAAAATACGCAATTCAAGTATATTTTGTTTCACTTGAAAAAGTGATGTTTTGGACCTATAGTCCAAGCACCTCAAGGTATAATGTCAGTGGGGTACAAATAGGTTCTTGTGCGAAAAGAAAAATGAAAAATAAAAACCGTAAATATAAAGTACGGCTTGTGCCTTGTGGCATAAAGGTTTTTCACAAAAGTCTTGGCATTATTATATGAAGATGTGTTCTCCTGTGGTGGATGCAATGAGGTTTTTGATTATTCAAGCAATACATGAAAAGTTTGATATGCGTATAATGAATTGTTGTCATTATGACTATATAGACAACAAAGGAAATCTGTGAAGGATTTAAATTGTTCTAAAGCATATAAAGGTTTACGAAAATAAAGCTTCAGCAAATTTTTATATGGATTAAAGTGATTTCACTGAGTACCCCAGTGATTGTGATGTTGCTAGATATAAATAAAGATCATTTTGACCTCATGAAAATGATGAGTATATTGGATTATATACTACAAAAGAAATTATTGATATAGATTTGTTTATCCTAACAAATATTATTAAGGTTTTGTTGGTTATGTAAAATGCAGGGCATTGTTTTTATTATTACATGAAGTTTGATCTTCAAGTAAGTTACTGATTTGCATGTGAGGATATTGGCACATAATGACGTTCTATATGGCAGTCATTGATACTTATTCCGGTCCTGCCGAGGTGATAGCTACTTACAAAGCAAGTCAGGAATGCGTGTCTGGTTGAGATCAATAATTCAGCACATTTTGCAATAGTATGATGTTTATTTGGAAATGAAGCTTTCAACAATATTGTACGAAGCTTGCATAGCTCAATTGAAAGAAGGATATATCAAAGGAGACAAAGCATAACACATTTCGCCGAAGTTTTTATTCCAGACATGATCTTCAACAGAACGGTGAAATAGATGTTCAAAAAATACACTCGGTTGATGATTTGACGGATCTGTTCACCAAAGCATTACCAACCTCGATATTTGTGAAGTTGGTATACAAGATTGGGATGCGTCATCTCCAAGAATTAAGTGATATTTGTTGACACCCAATTTTGTCCCGCCTTCCTCCAAAATATCTATTTACGCTTCTAATATTTTTGGCAACTTAAGAAATAATTATTTGTACTTTACCACAATTATTAGCTTTTTATTAATACCAGCGTTTCATTATCCTATTCTAGTCACTAGCTGTTATTATTTTTATTTATTACCGTTACTACTACCACTATTATTATTATTATTATTATTATTATTATTATTATTATTATTATTATTATTATTATTATTGTTATGGTTGTTCTTATTGTTGTTCTTATATTATTATTATTATTATTATTATTATTATTATTATTATTATTATTATTATTATTATTATTATTGTTATTATTATTTGTTATTATTATTATTCGCATTATAATCATTTCAATATTTTTTACCATCTTATGCACACGCATCACATTTATTTTCGCGCAATTAAATAATAGCGTTTATTTACTGTTGAACTTTAAAAAAATATTATCGCACGACTATTACGACGTCATATAATCTCATTTTTATCTGAGTACTAATAAATACATACTTTTATATTAGGTAATATTTTAGCACACATTAGTATGTAGTTAATTAAAATAAGTATTTTATTTAAATTTAGAAGCCCAAATTGGTTCTTTCATCAGCCAAGTTTTGAGCCTAAATCCGAGCCCAATCAATCCACAGATTTTTTTCGGACTAGCCCATTATCACCTAAAATAATACCCAACCCAAATCAACTAGTCCACTAACCCGAAATAACCCGACCCGGCCTACTACCCGAAATAACCCGACCCGTCGTTTAAATAAACAACTAGGGTTCCATTTCGTTGATCCGCCGCGCCTCATCCTTTTCCCTTTCTCCTCCTCTCTCTCTTCTTCGACGAATTTAGCAAAATCAGAGAAAGCTTTCGTTGAATACAGGTCGTGCATGGCCATTTGAGGGATAGGAATTAATTATCCCAACCTTTCTCCTTCAGAATTGCAGCCTTGAAGGGTTTGTTTTTGTTTTCTTCCCCTCCCCTCTACTTGCGATCTGAAGCGATTTTTAATGGGTTTCATCCATTTGTGAAGGGAAAATCTTTTTCTTTATCAATTCCTTTGCATTTTCGAGTACAAGTTTTAATGGATTTTGTCCATTTCTCTTTTTTCTGATCGAGTAGGTTGAAATACACACAAAAAATCCGAACGTTGAACCAAAAATCCTGCCCAAATTTTTGAACCCCAGCAAAACCCTAGATGTTTTCCTATAAATAATCGTTTTCTTAAGTCATTTAGGGGGAAGTTCTGGATAGCCGCCTTAACCCCTCTTAAAATATTTATATTCTTCAATCACTATACCTCTGGATACTCATTTGAAGTATTAAGTCGTTTATTCTTTTCACTTCTGCTGTTACTTCGAATTCGAGTGTAGATTGGAGACTTAAAACCCAGTTCGCTGCACTCGAAAAAGGTAAACAACTCTTCTTTGGTTAGTTTAATTCCAGTCCTTAGTAGTCTAATGAGTGTTTATGTGTTCAATATGTTTGTTGTTTCAGTTGGCTTAATTTCAGTTTAATAGCTTAGTATCATTATGCATGTTCCTGTTTTAGTTAGTTTAGTTTCGGTTTAGTGGTTAATAATATTTATATGTTCATGTCTTAGTTTGGTTTAGTTTTTCAGTTTAGTAGTTAACAGTATCTATATGTTTATGTCTTAATTTAGTTTAGTTTAATTTCAGTTTTTCAATTCCCCTGTGGCTGATTGTCTTGTTGTTTGATTATGCTAAATCTTCACTCATGTTTAGTTAATATATGTGATCAGTCTACATTTCAGTAACTTACTAATCATGTTTAGCTTTAATTAACCATGTTTGCTTAGTGTGAATGTTTGGTCTGTTAATCAGTAACTGCCTAGCTGTGTACATGCTATCTTCAATCTGAACTAGGGTTGTTTGTCGTAAGTTTCTTTCTGTAAATGATTAGTTACATGTTTTGGGCAACCTGCTTACAAACTTTAGTTTCATCTATGGTTGGTTAAGCCTAAACTAGCTTAGAAGGGTTCTGTATGGTCTAAATACATGTGTATGGTTGTTTAAAGTTGCTTTATATGCTTGAATGATTAGTAATGCATGAGGTTTACATCTTGCTTAACTATATTGTGCACCCTTCATTTGAATGAAATCATGTATCATGTGTTTAGCTAAGAGTATTATTTAATAGAATTGAGTGTGTCTCATGAGGGTAACATATGCATATGATTCATGTCCATTCTACTTGCATCAAAATCATGTATCCATGTATGTACCACTAGTTTGTCCATTCTTAGCTTAGCATGATATCATTAAAATTCTGTTTGGCTTATTAGGGGATATCATGTGACTGTTGACATCAGCATAAACTCATATGGTCTTATTTAGTTAAAAAATAGTTGACAAATGTTTTTTTTAATAAGTCTAAAGGGGACTGTAAGTTCAAGTCCAGCATTCTGCATACATGTAGCATCTCTCAAGTGAATTCTATGTGTGTCTTAAGGGGTATTAGTGACTGGTTAATGCTGAAATGTTAGTTGCATGTCAAGAAGTTCATTCTCTGCTGAATTTGACCCTGTTTTACCCACTTCTGCATATAGTGTTTGTCTCTTGAAAATGTCACATAAATCTGCTAAATGCATATTCTCCAGAAGTACTTAGCCTCAAAATGTTGGTATTTGCTACTCTTATGAAGTCATGCCTGCTCAGTTCTTCTTGTAACTATACGAGAGTAAATCATTTAGTATGTATGCTTCTGTGTTAGAAAAAGATTAAAGAACTTGTCTCATACTTGATTACTCATATTCAATTGGTTCTGTCTAATACTTATGACTGTAGCCGTTTTACTTACATCATGTTGCACCTCTCCCCTTTCCTCTTGGTGTGTTCTTCTATTTCTAGGCATCTGGTATATGCCATGTTAAACGTGAATCCAGCGTGCACATCTGGTTGATTGTTTGCTGAATGTTGTGTTCCTTTTTGTGGAGTGCCTTTTGTATATTTTAGAATAATCTCATTAAGTATGTCAAACAAGTTGAAATCTGAATGCTGCTTGAGTATTCTATGTCACCACAGATAGGGTATTACTAAATAATTTTCTTAAGTCTAAATATAAGTTTGGTTGGGATCATTATATTTAGTTGTAATGGTAGTCTCTTTGCTTCGTTTTTACTCAACTTACTATATTACCTGATCCTGATGTCCCCTGTTTGGTTTCTTCACATCTGGTTGTTACATTCAAGTCCTTTTTTTTCCTCTGTTAATTTAGTTCAGCGTGTCTAGTATGAATGCTTAGTGTCACTATTTTCCCTGTTAACATTCCTCATTATTAGGCAGTATTTAATCTCCTCATTTCGGGTATGCCATCAGAGGTATAACAATTAGTTGGTTTGCTTAATTTGTGTTAACTGATTCGGTCAGCTCTATAAAGCATGTTATGTTTCTGCATCTATTCAAACTTTATATGCTCTTACATTATAAGTATACCTGTATTGATTATGTATACGTATGTATATGACCAGTATACTTTAGCCAACACATTTATGGGGAGATTAGTTGGTCATTATGGATTAAGTTTGAACCCTCCCCGGTGTTAGCCATGCCTGGGATTCACGAAATCCCTTGGAATTTGTGCAACATCGGGAAGACGGGGGCAAGAGCTTTCCAGTATTAACCTTCTAAGTATCCTTATGAATGTGTATATACGAAGTATACTCAAATATACATAATATATACACAATCCACTGGTCTGTTTTGAATTTCATATATGTCTTGTCTTTTTTAATGGTTACGTATATTTCTAATTCTTTATCTTTGTTTTTCGCATGTGCACTTTGGGAGCAAATTGGGGTCTTCGTAAAAGACTTCAGTGGCTACAAGAAGTCTCGTTTTGAGACTTGACCAGCAGCCCAGTTTTATCCGTGTCACTCTCGTCTGTTTCCGTATTCGGTGTTGGGCTAAAGCCCAACATAGTGTTCCTCTCGGGTCATCCTCTATCAGCTGTGCAAAAAAAAAAAAGGACTTTGGGCCAAAGCCCATACGGCAGAAAATATATGGCAACAACATTAAAATGGGCCAAGCCCATTTAAACATATTCGTTTCCGTTACTCTATTTTTTTTTATGTACCTGATTGCTTGACTAACATTTATCTTATTTTTGTTTTCTTAGCTTAGATGAATTCTAGGAGAATTAGTGGGGATAGTTTAGTGATAATGGGTAGTTAGAGTTTGAATTTGCTTTCGAAATAACGTATTTAAAGGTTTAATAATTTAGCCTATTTCGTCAGTTCAAAATTTCTGTTAATTACTCTTTTACAAGTCTAAAATGGATTGAGTAATCCGAATAAGAATTAAATCCGATTTCAAATTATCCATCTACTTCAAATTATAACTTAACATTATTTTATAAGCCCTTTATTTTTAAATTTTATGATTAATTCTATTTAAAGGCAATAAATGACCATTTCTAGTAGTGATTGGAGATGAATCTTTTTCCAAAATTTAATTTATATCTTTATTTTCCAAACAAGGTCACTGGCAAAACGCCCCGAGGCTCACGTGCGGGGCTTAGTTCCTGTGAGGCTTACGCCCTAAGTGCCCGACTGTACGCCCTAAACACGCCTAACGCCCAACGCTCGGGGCTCGCCTAACTGTTCTTACACAAATTATATGTTAAATTCTTTAATTAAAATCTTTGACCCTCATAATTCTTTAACAAATGAATGATACTTAATAGTTTTTCATCTATAGAAATAAGAAGATTAGGTGTAACTCAAATAACAAGTCGTAATATTGCATATTTACTATTTGAGAACATAGTGAGGGTGAATATCATTTAATATTTCTTTTAAAAATACATAGTCGAATTGTACATTTTCACTTATCATTGGTCTTTTGTCCTATGTATCAAAATTGTCATATTTTATTATTTCTCTATTTGAAAGTAATTTTATTTTATTCATGAGGGATTAAGTTTTAATTATAATACCGATAAAGCTTTATTGATTGTTTGCTTATAGGCAGATAAAATGAATAGTTTGATAGTAATATTGTTTTAAGAAATTGTGATTTTTCATTGTTTGAAAGTTAAACTGTTAGAGTTAATTTGCATTTCATAATAACTTTTATTTCATTGTATTGTTTATACTTGTAAAATTATGTTATTTATAAATACAAATTGTAAGTGGTGTATAATCGATTGCTTTAATTAGTATTTTGTGATCAGGATCAAACACATCTATATATATATAATATTATTTTTTCATTTATTTTTATGTAATTTTACATATTTAAAAATATATATTGTAATTATATTATTTTATGAAATATTAAAAATTAAATACTCAGGGGGCTTACGCCCCATGCCTCGGGGCTTACGCCTCATCAAGACATATATAAAACGTCCCGTCTTGCGCCCCGCCTTTTAAAACAAAGGATGGAACACGAGATTTCTCAAGAGCTCACCCATTTTTGTTTCTAATAAGATTAAAAAATTAAAATGGATGGCAATAAGTCAATAAGATGCTGTTTGTATGGAAAAGGACAAGATGCGAGCCGTTCGAAGTAGTAAAAAAGCAAAGTGGAATAACAAGGTCCAGTGTTGGGACCCAACCTTTGAAATCTGTGACTGAGATGGCAGTTTCTCTTCAAAGTAAACAAAGACTCATGTTGTTTACTTTTTCATTCTTAGATTAGAAAACAAAAATAATACTCCTTCCGTCCTAATTTAAGCATTTTTTTTTATTTTGTGTCAAAAAAAAATTAATATTTTAAATATCATGCATAATAAATAAAAAACTACAAAATTCAAATGACATCGTAATATATCACACATTTAATTTTGAACTACAAAATTAAAAATATTTTCATATAATTTTAATTTTAACATTCAACTAAATTAAGACACTTAAATTAGAAGAAAGAGTAATACTTAACTAAATCAAAATCCTTTCTGGCTTTCTTTGTAGAGGGTTGAAGAAGTGTTGATTAGTCCTTTATTAATGCTAGTACTTCACTACTGATTGTCTGTTTTCTCTCTTTTTTCTAACAATGATAGTGGATGAAAATTAAAGATTGCAGCTTTTGTATCTTTTTTTGGGCATGTAAATTCTCTCTTTAGCTAAGCAAAAGTCTTCTCTTTCACACCTCCCAAACACTCTCTCTTTCTCTCTGTCCATCACCACAACAGCTCTATGTAGATTAAAGAATCTAGGGTTTAACATTACAACACCATAACTCCAACTAAAGGTCCCTTGTTTCTTGAATCTTGCTCAATGTTTTATCTCTGTTGTTGATTAATTATCTTCAGGGTATGTCTTGCTTTTCTTGTTCATTCTACTTCTATGCTGCCAAGATTTTACCTTACTTTACCTGAATTTGTACTTGTGTTTTGGAATAGCTAAGTCCTATGATGTCTAGTTTTTCTAGTGTTTGCATCATTGGGTTGGAATCTCTTCTATTTTAGGAATTAGGGGTCCTTTTTTCTGTTTCTTTTTTGAACTTGGTGAAATGGAGGAGATTGAGGAAGCTAACAGGGTTGCAGTTGAGAGTTGTCATAGAGTTATTAATCTTGTATCTGAAAAACCCCATCATGATCAGAAACAATTTGGAAGTAATTTAGTGAGGGAAACTGGAGAGGCTGTTCATAAGTTCAAGAAAGTGGTTACACTCCTAAATTCCAATTTGGGTCATGCAAGAGTAAGAAAGTCCAAGAAAATTATGACCCCTAATTTCCCTCATAGCCTCCTTTTAGAGAAGAATCCAAGTTGCAAAACTGATGATCAGCCTAAACCCCTACAGTTACTTCCTGTTCTAGAAATTGGTTCTAATGTGAAGAGCACTCTTACTTTAGGTAACCCTTCACTGGAATTAAGCTCACATAGTAAAAACTCAAACCCTCTTCAGTTAGCCCAACAACAAACACATTTGTCAAGCTATCAATTTGTCCAACAACAGAAACTGTATCAACTTCAGCAACAACAAATGAAGCAGCAACAAGCAGATATGATGTACCGGCGTAGTGGCAATAGTGGGATTAGTCTAAATTTTGATAGCTCTACATGTACGCCAACCATGTCGTCTACTAGGTCGTTTATTTCCTCATTGAGTATCGACAGAAGTGTTACTAACTTGGATGGTAGTAATGGCTTTCATTTTATCGGGGCTTCTTCGCGTTCTGCGGATCAGAGCTCATTTCAACACAAGAAAAGGTGTTCGGGAAGGGGAGAGGAAGGAAGTGTAAAATGTGCAAGCAGTGGTAGATGTCACTGTTCGAAGAAGAGGTTTGTAATTTTAGGCGTCGTAAAGTTTCTCTTTGATACTTATATGTTTTACATGTACTGAGGAGTATGTTTTAACAGGAAGCACAGGGTAAAAAGATCAATCAAGGTTCCTGCTATAAGTAACAAGCTAGCTGATATTCCCCCGGATGAGTATTCTTGGCGAAAGTATGGACAGAAGCCGATCAAAGGTTCTCCGCACCCTAGGTATTATTCTAGCTTTTTTTCCTGTAAGATGCCTGCTAAATTAACATTATTGTCTGCAAATTTGAGCTAAATTATTACTCATTTGAATTACTAAAGGTTTTGCCGTGATTATTGCTTCTTTGTGTATGATGTCTGTATGTGCTGCTGTTTTCTGTCACATAGATTATCTTATCATCTCTTTCACACATTTGACCTTATATTAGTGCACTTTCAGTTATCTCAAAGCGTTTTTTACTTCTGTGTTACTTTCAGCTGCAAATTTGGCTGTGGACTGTTGTCTGCTCGTTTTCCCCCCTTCATTTTGCTTGAATTTTGTGTCATGTTGTTTTATCTTATTTAGCTGACGAAGATGACAACTCCTTGGATATTTAACAGCACGGAGGATATACTAGAATTATATTAATCGGCTTCGCTGCCATCTTTGTCAACTGAAAAAGGGATGTTTGTAATGGTTGATTGTTGATAAAATGTTTGCTTTAATAGAGAATGTGAACTTTGCTGCTTTGTGTGTAGTCTAATCTTTCCTTCTAGGATTTTTTGTTGGTAGTAGCTCCTCCAGCTGTGCAATTTCCACGATTCAAGCAAAACACAACCTCAGTTTATTTTTGGGCAAAGCAGAAAGTAAGCTAAAGCTCTTCTTGGCTTGTGCAGGGGATACTATAAGTGTAGCAGCATGAGAGGCTGTCCTGCTAGGAAACATGTTGAGAGATGCTTGGAAGAACCGTCGATGCTTATTGTAACTTACGAAGGAGAACATAACCATCCTAGGTTGCCATCTCAATCGGCAAATGCATGAGATATCTTTAGAGAAATGCTAGCAAAGATCGATCATTACAAGCATCTTCTCATACTCTATTTTTGACTGGCTTCAATTGTTTCTGTACATATTTTGCTTTGAAGTGCAGATGGGACCAAATTCTAGTTCAAAAATTGCAAGGGTCTATTAGGTATATGGAAGGCAAATGTGCGAAGAAGCCAGGTTCATGTAGATTGATGATGCAGTGAGACTTGAGGTTTCCTAATTGTAAGAATATCCTCATCAAGTATGACTCCTTTTAAGAAAAAAGTTAGGTTTTTTGCAAATTATCTTTTGTGCTGGTATTATTATCATACATATTACTTAAGATGCAGGTTTTAGGGTTGGACGTTAGATTTATTTTGTTGCCAATGCAATTTTCATCTGCTAAAAAGTTTCAAACCCCCCCACCCCTACCCAAAAACACTCACACTGCTGGAAAAGGGTGAGAGAAAAAACTATGTTTGCTCAAACTATTTAAAATGTTGTCGGGTGTGTGTCGGGTTCTCCAAAGTGGAGGATCTAACACAGATGTGGCTAATTGTAGTCCGAGCAACATAGTGAAAAAGTAGAGCACTGGAGCAGGATGGTCACACAAAAAGAATAATTGCTATTTGCAGAGGAATTTTAAATTATCTCCTACAGAATCAGTGCCCTATTAATTTTGTATAAGAAGCTTTGTCTTGGGCATAGGGAGCTATATTGCAGGTTGGTATGTCAAAATCACGAGTGAATCAGGGGCTTGTCCTTTGATGCTTAATAAATGTCACATGGTCAGTGATGGATTGCTCTTTGCCTTAGTTGGGAATGGGACACAACTGAATATGGCATAGTCTAACCAACTTCGATTTGTGCCTTTCTATTCTGTACTTTGTCCCTAACTTGTAACGAAATCCCTTTGACACATTCTTACTTCACAGGCAACAAACTCACCAAACTTTTCTTGAACCCTGTCTAAGACACTTAGGGCCGTTTGGTTCAAAGAGAAGTTATGCATGAATTAATATCGCAGGGATTAGTAACGTAAGGATTATTTTTGTTGGGTGTTTGGTTCATTGCACTAAAATTGAACACAAAAGATACCATTTGAATATTTATTTATTTTTTATAACTTAAAAAATAATTTTTTACAATTATAAGCTTAGATGCTTCGCCTTTTATAGGTTTCTTGGAATAAAACAAGGCCAATTTTGTCATTTTAGTTTTTTCCCATGGTGGTGGTAAGATAAGATAATGTACCTTTTGATGTATTAAATAATTCATGTATTAGTTATACATGCCTCAAAATGTCAACCAAATATGATATAAAATAACACCACATTTAATACTATGATTATTTTAGCTAAGACCTACCAAACGAGCTCTCTATTAGATGGCTGAAGTTGTGTTTGCTTAAACATTTCTTTTTCATAATTTTTTTTCCTAAAGATAGCAACTTTACTTGGGTTCAAATTTAAATTTGATGACGGTTACGCTCGTCTTGGACTTGGTCGTGCCCTTTTGGGCTGGTCACGTTCATGCAATGCCAACATCAATGAGGAATGTATTTTGCTTTGGTTATCTTCACTTTTATGTCAATACATTTCTTTTCTTTGATATTTTCATTATATCTTTTTACTTCGTGTATTTTTCATACTTGTTTTGAAAAGCATTTTTTTGAGCCAAGAATCTATCAGAAACGATCTTTTACCCCAAAAGATTGAAGTAAAGTCCGCACCCCTCCCCTCGCAGAACCTATTTGTGAGATCACCCCAAGTATGTTGTTAGATTATTAAAAGATAACATGTGTAAATTCAATTTTTCTAAATAAATATAAATCATTCACTCTATCCCAATTTATGTGACGCTCTTCTTTTTTAATCTATCCAACCAAAAATGACATATTTCTATATTTATTAATAATTTGATGTTAAACATTTCATTTTGTCCTTATTGAGATGATTTTTAGCCACAAACTTTATGACTTATTTTAGGTCACTAAGAGCCTGTTTGGATGGGCTTATGCCTATAAGCTGCAAACAGTTTATAAGCTAAAAAACAATAAGTTGGGGTAGTCTAACTTTTTTTTTTTGGCTTATAAGCTGTTTTCAGCTTATAAACTGCTTTAGATAAGCTAAGTCAAATGGGCCCAATTATTTTTTGAGCTTATTTTAAGCACAAAATGACTTTACGCTAGCTAGCTAAACACTCAAAAAGCTGAAAACAGCTTATAAGCAATTTATAAGCCAATCCAAACGGGCTCTAATTCCAAAAGTCTTTCTTTTTCTCTTAAGCTTTTTGTTAAATCAAATACTCTTACATAGCTTGAGACGGAGGGAGTAGTAATTTAGACTAAACGATAAATAAACAGATAAATAAGGGGTCATTCGGTAGCTGATTAGGAGTTAAGTTATTTATGTATTAAAGCCGGCATAAATAATACTCTCTCTGTCCCAAAAAGATCGTCCTCCTTTCCATTTTAGTTTGTCCCAAAAATATTGTCACATTTTTATATTTAGAAACAATTTAACTTTATGAAATGATTTACAGTCACACAAATATTTAAGATTTGTTTTGGACCACACATTTCAAAAGTCTTCATTTATTTCTTAAACTTTGTGCCAAATCAGAAGAGAACAATCTTTTTGGGACGGTGGGAGTATCATTTTTTGTAGCGTTCTTTGGTTATGTATCGAATTCAACACACCTAATACGGTTTTGTGTTTGGAATCTAGAAACTCGCATAACTAATACATGTATAAGTTATGAAAGAATCAATGTGTTATTTTATGCAAGATAAAATAACTAATACATAAATAATTAAGCTCTACATTAATAATTCATGCATAAAATAATGGCAAAATAACTTCCTTTGTAACTAAATTTTTGTATTAGTAATACCTGTATAACTCTACCCAATGATCCGTTCGGCTAAGAATTGTTAGCCGCAGTTGGATTCGTTCTGTTTCCTGTGAAAGGGCATATCGGACGTCATGTCTCATTGTAGTGGGAATATGGCAAGCAAAGCACTAGGAAAAGAGTGCAAGTTATTAGTTCTTGAAGAATTGGTTCTCTCTGTTTTTCTTTTTCTGTCATTTCGAACTGCCGTGATTTGAAAGGGGCAATGCAAAAGCTGAAAAGGGTATTTGCTATCTTATCTTTATGTCAAAATTGTAAACAATATTGATTCGAAAAGTCACTATGATTTTGGCTTTTATTTTCATCGTTATTATGGGTCCGTACAGGATGTCAGAGTGTATCCTGTCAGTGGTAGAGAAAGTAAAAAATTAAAATAATTCAACATCTATTATTTATACATAAAAATTAATTTAAATCTTATATATAGTGTAATTTTCTCGTTGAAGGATGAACTCTCTTGCTCCCACTTGAATCCTCCCTGTATGTTGCTTCCTCTCAGCTAGTTAAAAGGTTAAGACTCCCGCCGTTGGATTTAAGAATTAGGAGGTTGTTTGGTCGGAGGAATTAAAAAAATAAAATTTCAGTATAAAATAACACAATCTTTGGTTGGATATTAAGGAAAACAATTATCACAAATTAATGCAATGTTTACTTGGCCGTATGAGAAAAATCATTCATGCATAACCTACACAATTTTTATTGATGGTATTAATTACTAATATTCTCTTTGTTTAATTTATGTGAATCTATTTTAATTGTGCATGGAGTTAAAAAAAAAATTAAGATTTGTGAAATTT
The DNA here is from genome assembly GCF_019175385.1 of Lycium barbarum. Taxonomy (NCBI): domain Eukaryota; kingdom Viridiplantae; phylum Streptophyta; class Magnoliopsida; order Solanales; family Solanaceae; genus Lycium; species Lycium barbarum. The sequence goes on along the minus strand of NC_083345.1, from coordinate 26,530,680 downwards.
AGTGGTCTGTAGAACATGTATAACATTTGGGTGGTTATAAAAGATTAACATTAGCGGCAAATAAGGAAGTTTGATTGTTTCTAAATTTGAAAAAGATCATTCTTTTAAAATAGTCTAAAGAGCGAAAAATGTTTACATAAATTGAATAGGAGTACATGTATTTAGTTATGCAAGATTCTATATAGTATCATTTTATAGGGGTAGAATATGAAACGGCAAAGAGTCAAAGTTGCTTCTCGAATATGCAAAATTGAACAATTTAACCCTTCATTAAAAAAGTGTGCAGTTCATGTCTTGTTTTTAAAAAAGTGTCCTAGAGAGAATTCATATCTTGTTTTTTCACATGGTTATTTCGTTCCTATCCCGATATTATCAAAATGGCTTAGATTTTGCTCTTGTGGACCAATTACATCAGTTAAAGCGTAAATTTATGCCATATGCAAAGTTCAAGAGCAAATTCGATCCTTTTTTGCTCTTATCCCAATTTTTTTTACGAACTAGTCATTTAAATCTAATTGAAGATAATTAAGTGTCACTAAATATGAATAACCTATAAAAGTAAATAGATTAAAACGGTTGTCGTGGAATTTCCGATCTATGAGGTGGTCCGTCAACTTTTAGTTTAGGTAATCAAAATAAAGGCAGAAATACTCTCATGGAAGGGAAAAAGTATATTGACAACAATGCAACAGAAAGGCTTATTCCTTAAAAAATCATGAGTGGACTCCCATTGTGTATTACGGCCATTCTAATTAATGATCATATGCTAAGCCTTCGATCATTCTCATTTAAAATGTGACTCACTTAAGAGTGTGCATTTTTATAATACTGATCCCTCCATTTCAAATTAAGTGGCGTTTTTATTTTTTCATTTTATTTCAAAATAAGTGATGTTTCACAAATCAAGAAGACATTAATTATTTTTTTCTGATTTTATCCTTATTTAAAGAAGTGAAGTTTTACATAACAAAGAAAACATTAAAGAACTATTTTTTCAAAGCATTTGATTAAGGGTAACACAGTAACAATACTTCTTACTTTCTATGAATGAATAGTTTTATTAAGGGATGTGCCCAAACTAAAAAGTAAAAACCCTACTTATTACAAATCGGAGGGAGTGTTCATTTAATTTAGGGCCCGTTTGTCCATGAGAATTACTCATTTTTTTCGGAATATTTTTTCACTTTTTTCACTTTATAGTGTTTGGTCATAAATATGTATTTGGAATTTGGAAAACAACAAAAACTTGTTTTTCACTTTTTTTTCCCACTTTTTTCACTTTCGATACATTCAAACAATCAAATATTCTTTGCCAAAAAATATAATCAAACATAACTCCATCTTCAACTCTAACTCCAAAATATCAAATAAAGTGAAAAATATTTGATTTTCATGGCCAAACGCCTACTTAGATAGATAATTGCTAAAAGCATATCACATTATACTTGATACAATTGTTTATGTCATATAAAATCTCTCTTCTGCGAGGAATTTTTCACATTTTCCCTGAGTAATTGACAGCTTGTCGATGTTTTCTTCTCGTCCCCTCATTAATTCATAGCTCACAGAAATAAATATATAAATAAATACTTCCATGCGATTGGTAAATTAAATCTTTAGATGTAACAAAGTCACGATTATCAAAACAGAATGAGCTTCCAATCGAGCAAGAAAAGACAAATTCAAGGGAACCGTGATTGTGAATCATAATGGGAGGCTAAAAAATTGCGGACTAGGTTACGTTGTACTAGTACTGCGGCAATAATGATAATGTCTATCGAAGCCGAAAATATAGACTTATGTGTAATAAATTGGAGGATGGAGACACTTAGGGTCGTTTCGTGCATGGTATAAGCTGGGATATTCAAACACTAATTTTTTATATCATGTTTGGTAGAATGTATAAATTTATCCTGAAATAAATTTATATCTTGTACCAAATAAGGTATAAAATTCATTCCAAAAAGATGGGATATCCCTTTTTATTCCACTTATCCTGAGATTATTGTATACCATCTTTTAGATGGTATAAAATAATCTCAAGAGATGAGATAAATTAATCTCGAAATTATAATTTTGGGATAATTTTAACTACCTACCCAACGACTCCTTAAGATCTTGGTCCATGCAATGTAGGGCGGGATAATTAATTGTTTAGGCAATTGCTCTTTACCTTTCATTTTCTTTAGGCTTTGACTCTCTAGTCCCCCAGTGCTTTGATTGCTTAAAGGTTTGTTTAGACTATTTCCACAATTATTAAGGATAAAGCTTCACTATGCTGTAGACGTATTACCTGGTAATTAGGATAAAGCTTACCATTCTCCCCGGCCACCAAAGAGAAAAAAATGATGAAAATAAGTCGGGTCGGGTTAAACGGGTAGTTTATGAAAGAAATCGGATATTTAAAATTAGGGGTGGGTCATTTGGTTATGAGTTTGCCTCGTGTCTCTCTGTTAAAATTAAAGGCAAATTTGTGTCAAAGTATAATGGAAGGGATATATTTGAGCCCAAAATATAACAGAAAAAGTATATTTTGACCCAAAATATAACGAAGGATATATTTGATCCTTTGCCGTGACTTATATGTGACAAAACAAAATGATATAACTTTGATGAAAAAAAAATTATTTACTGACCATTTGTGAAATGTGGATAAAAGCTAAAGATTGGTCCAAAAAGTGGCCATCCCCGCTCCCCCCAAATTTTTTATCGCACATAGTTGCAGCACTGCAAAAGGTTTTTAAGAGATATAATTGGAAAAGTGTTTGTTGGGTAAAATGTTGTTTGTTTAACTGGATGTTTCAAAGAAATTTGCATACAAACTGAGAAAAGTAAAGTATATATTGTCTTTTTATTTCTTTCTTTTTTCAAATTAGAGTTGTATGAGTATGATACTTTTATTGACAGATTTCAATGCATAAGCATAGTATTTATTTTTTATTCTAAATCGAAAAAGAGTCGAATTTGTCTAAATATTATAGACATAACGAAGCAGGAGTTAAATGCGACAAATGGAAAAACTTTAAGAGGAGTTACTTGTCACGAGAAATGGAAAAAAACTCTAAGGGGTTGTTTGGTTTGAAGATAAATTATGCTGGAAAGACAAGTTATGTTGGGATTAATTATAATGATATCATTTAAAAAAAAATGCATTACATTATTTCTAAAAAAAAATCCTGGTTTATAAAAATACTCTCAAATCTGGCAGATAGAAAAAGAGTTAGAGGGACCTCAGGGGTGTTTTTATTATTTTATTGTTTTATCCAAGAATTGTTAATCCGATACTATTATTTCACCCAAATAAAGGATAAAGCAATACTCCATTCGTCTCAAATTATCTGTCATGGTTACTAAAAATAATTGTCTCAAATTATTTTATAAGTTCAAGGAGCAATTAATTAATTTTTCCTCATTTCACCCTTAGTAGAATTTTGTCATCGTCACATAATATTTAATGGAGAGAGATTAAAAACTTACAATAAATAAGGGTAAGGTTAGTCAAATACCTCTCTTGATTAATAATCCATCAGTCTCAAAATATTTGTCGCATTTTTCATTTACACTCTCATTAAGAAATCATTTGTAAGGATAGTATTTTGACTATTTTAGCCTTTTAACATATTTCATCATGTTGTCTCTCCTCAAAAAATATTTACTCCATTAATGATGAAACCTCTTAAATGTTAGTATGTGAACTCACAAAATCTACCCATTGATATAATTAATACAAGGGTAAAATGAAAAAAAAGCTACTTAATTTTATCTTGGATAAATAGAATGACAAATATTTTGAGACAAGTATTTTAGTAAGGACGATAAATATTTTGAGATGGAGGGAGTATGTCTTAAGAGGCGTGTAAAAAAAAAAACTCAACCGATGATTTGAGATGAAGGAAGTTGTTACACCTCGTAGTTTTGTACGTTGAGATCTGTTAGGTGTTAACCGTTTTAATTGTAGACACTGGAGTTACTTTCTAGGATATATGAGATCATATGCGCCTATCTTATAGTTATGAGAGTTTAAGTTCATGTAATAGGTCATGGAAGGATTACATAACAAGTGAATTAAGGAAATTAAGTTTGTTGGAACTTTGGAGAAAGGATGGGCAAGGTTTCGTACGATAATTTTGGTCTAACTTGAGAAAGAAATATCTCCTAGTATATCAAGAGTTTTGAAGTAAAACAAAAGCCTAAATTGAAGTTCACAAAAGCCAAAATTGAAGTTCACAAAATCCAAAATTGAAGTTCAGGAAGTTTAGTTTCCAATGCAACAAACCGCGCGTCGATCCGACATTGAAATCAAACGTTATGAGCATTTAGACGGACTGCCAGAGCAGGAATTAACCCTGCGTGAACGTACCTGGAGGTGGCGCGAAAGCACAGAGAAGCACTAAGCAACCCTGCGCGAATGCGCAGAGCAATTTTTAAGTCGGTGGGAACCGACTTCAACACACTATATAAGGGTCAAAACCCTCATTTTTCACTCCAAATATTTTCCCAAAAGCTCAGCGACAAATAGAAGTGTGTGGGTGTCATAAAAATTGAGGGATTGGAGTGATTTCGAGTGGCGGAGTATTAATCGAGGCTCAGGTGACGTGTAGTTGTGATTATAGTATCGTATTGTGGTGGATCTTAGCTTGGATTCAAGGTGAATATTGAAGTTATTGCTATTCTAGTGAGAACTAGGTACGAATCTCTCCTTATTGATATTGATTTAGGTTTACTTACGAAGATAGAGCTATTAAATAATCGTATAATGAATTAGTTGATTGAGAAATCGGGTAAACGTTGTGTGGGGTGTTTTATGGAGTATACTGGTACTGAGGATGATGTTGTTGATATTAGTGTTGTTGGTATTGTGAATTCGGGCTAGGGATATAAACAGAGGAGATGTTGCTCGAATTTCGGCAGATTATAAAAGGATTTAATTTGAAGGCTTAAGACAAGCATATGACGATAAGCCTAACAATAGTATGAATTCTCTTGAATGTAGATTTACGAGCTTAGGAGGATAAGCATTAAGTAGTTAAGGAGACCAAGAAGGTATGTTAAGGCTAACCCTTTCTTTCTAAAGTCATGATTCTCTTCTTATGAACTCATACATGACTTCCATAACATCCTTATTCCCCCAAAAGCTAGGAGTTCATGATTCTCAAAGTTCTTAGTATATTAAAGATAGATGTTTTCTATGATGATACTGATGATGACGATGATCCCATTTATGGAGATTCCAAAGCTTATGCTTTTGATGCTGTTATGAGTTTATTGAGCTAATTTTATGATTTTCTTCATTGTCGTTGATCTCACCTTATGATAATTGTTCCTTCAAGGTGAGATTTAGCGATGACAATTGTTCTATAATATATTATCGGAGGTTACCGACCTTACGTCACTCCAATAAAGTAGTAGCTTTTTATTTGGGCTCTCATGCATGCTATTTATATTATATATGTATATATGGGATATGGGAAAAGGGCGAGGCGTTATATACGTATAACCACCTGATCAGTTGGTATACTATGATATCATCCCGGACGCGGGATATATGGTTACGGATTGGGCTGCATGTTCCGCAGCACTAACATATATGGATTGGGCTGCACGTTCCGCAACACTAACATTTATGGATCGGGCCGCACGTTCTGCAACACTATTATGTTATATATATATGAGAAATGTTTTTTTTAAGGCTAAGCATGCATGGTATCCACCTTAAGAGGCAATCAAATGTACAGGTTATCTTTTTATCTCATGTTATGTTCCTTATCTCGTGTTATGCTGTTATTCATGCCTTACATACTCAATACATTGTTCGTACTGACGTCATTTCTTGTGGACGATGCGTTCATGCCCGCAGGGAATCTGGGAGACGGATCGGATCCTTAAGAGCCTCATCAGCGGAGTTTCAGGAGCGCTCCATTTGCTTCGGAGCTGCAGCTTATTGGTATTACTCTTTTGTGTATATACTTGGGCATGGCGGAGTCCTGCCCCGTCCTTTGTACTCCTGTATTCTATATAGAGGCTCGTAGACGGATGTATGTAGCTAGATATCCCATAACCTTATCATTTCATATTGTTGTATAATAATTTGGCAGCCTTGTTGGCTTGTGTTTATGGGTATAGTTGTTGATGATTATATAGAGATGTGCCATTATCTTGTGATATATGCCCTTACAGAGTATGACGCCCATGAGCTAGCTTTGTGGCCCACCTAGAAATGATTATGAGATGTATGTTCAGAGATGCTCGGTAGGTTAGCTCTAGGTGCCCGGCATGGCCCTGGGTTGGGTTGTGACAAAAGTGGTATCAGAGCAGTTCGTCCTAGGGTGTGTCTACGAGCCGTGTCCAGTAGAGTCTTGTTTATGGGTGTGAAGCACTGTTACATCTCGAAAATTTTGGATTGTTGCCTTGTGAGTAGGCTAACGTGAGCTTAAGGTGATTATGAAATCCTTAAGAGATTAAGGGAAGTATTAGATAGCTTAAAGTGCGCACCATAAGATTTCAAAGTTATATGAATATATGAGCCTAAGTTCGTTGAAGGAAGTGAAATGCAAGACGTGTTTAGAGGGGTTTTCGTGATAGTTGATTTGATATGTATTTAGTAACGTCTTGAGGGGATGCTATAGGGCCTATTGTATAGTTAATGAAGTGTCATATAAGTGCCAAGAAGGTTCCACAAGGATTGGAAGTCAAACGAATCAATGAGAGAAAGGTTTGGATAACAGTGGGTTATACGACCACTTATACGGTCCGTATAAGAAGTCCGTATAAACCCTTACAGAGAGGGATATTTTCATGGTGGTATTAAACGGTCCACTTATACGGACCGTATAATATTATACGAACCGTATAAGTCCATCGGGCAGCTTTTTATTTTTTTATATAAATAGATGACCCTTGTTCTTTTATTTCATTTCCCACATTTCCAAAAGTCTTGAGAGCTCCAAACAGTTCTCCAAGCATATTCCACTCCAACCCAAGAGAACAAAGATCAAATAGCAAGAATTGAAGTGTTCATGTGTTAGAAGGCTCACTAGGGTTAGTAAACTTCAAGATTTACTTGGGTATTGTTGCTAGGGTTTTGCACAATTTGATATCTTGCTCCAAAGCTCATTCCTATAAGGTAAAAGGTTAGTTTTCATGCTCATTAGATGTTGTTAAGCATGTTTAGTTGTTGAATAACTTGGATGGGGAAAGGAAGTAGAAAGTGAAGCTTAAATATAGATTTCATAGTGTTTTTGAGTAGTAAGCTAACTTGAGTTGTGATTCTTAGTATAATATGGATATAATCTTGTTATGGAAGGTAATAATGAGGATGAGGAAGCGTTATATGAAAATGTGCAAAGGGTTGGTGTGAAGTTGTTAGTATAAGTTGAATATGAGAATGAATTTTGAAGACTTAATGGAATGTGATTACTTGATTATGATATTGTGGATGCTATTGTGGCTATTTGGGAGTTGTTTTATAATATGGTGGAAGTTGATGAAATCGGGGAAATGCTGCCCAACTTTCGTTAGCCCATGAATTATTCTAGTTTGAAATTAAGAGTATCATTAAGGCTTAACCATGGTATGAATCCTTCTAAATGTAGATTCTCCAAGCTTCGACGGGAAACGTTAAGTAGTTAAGAAGACGATGAGGTATGTAAGGCTAACCCTTCTTTCATTAAGGCATGATTCCATTGCTATATACCTTCTCATAAGTTCCACAATGTCTCCCAAACGACTCCATCCCTAGAATTACTAAAGCCCATGATTCTCGATATTTTCACGATGCTATTACCTTATATGATAGTTGATCCTCTAAGGGAAGATGTAATGAAAACGATGACGATGATGATGTTGATGATACTTATGGACACTTATGTATATCTATGTATGGCCATTATGTAACACCGAGTTTATATGGCCGGGTATGATATCTATCGCGCGCACACCACTATAGTTGGGTACGAATAACACTGAGCCTTGGTAGGGCCAGGTATGTATAACACCGAGCCTTGTTATGGCCGGGTATGTGAGACACCAAACATTTATGGTTGGTTATGGTACTAATATATAAGTAAGCATTAGAAATGGAAGGTTCCTATTAGAAAATGGATAAGAAAACAGGATAGTTTCCACTAGAGGTACAAATGGCTCTATTATCTCATGACTCTCCTATCTTATGTTATTTCTTATGCTTCTACTATGATGTTGATTATGCTTGACATACTCAGTACATTATTTGTACTGACGTCCTTTTGTTTGTGGATGCTGCGTCATTCCCGTAGGTGGATAGAGAGACAAACTTGATCCATAGATTACTTGTTCAGAGACTGCATAGAGGAGCTCCATTTGATCCAGAGTTGCAGCTGTTGGTATTATTCTTTTGTGTACATACATATGGGCATGGCGGGGTCTTGTCCCGTCTATATGATGTTACATACTCTCTTTAGAGGCTCGTAGACAGTTGTGTATAGCTAGATGTCCTTTTGCCTTGTCGGCTCATATTTTGTATGCTATTTTGTTAGCCTCGTCGTCTTTTGTATATGGATATGGGCATAAGTGTTGATGATGATATAAATGTGTCGTTGCCCAATGGGATTAGTATTATTGATGTATAGAAATTATGAGTAGGCCATGTGGCTCACATAGATGGGAATATAAATGTACGATGAGAGGTGCCGGGATGGGTTAGCACCGGGTGCCCGTCATGGCCCTCCGGTTGGGTCATGACAAGCACGCCACACTTATAAACAAGAGGCCGCAGGGCATTCAGGAATGATTGACCTTTTTTCTCATATTAGAATTTGCGATAGAGCTATGTTATCAGGATTCCTTTTTTTCTAATCGTGTGTTATGATTTCAACGATGCCTATGAAGAGAAAAGCAACAGCGGCCCAGAAGGGCAAGACAGTAGCAGGAAGGAGGACTGAACGGGAACCGCCTGCAGATATAGAGGAGGGTGAGTCCCAAAATAAGGTTCCATCTCGGACCTCTCATACTCCACCCGTTTCAGAGGAGCATGAAGGGGCCTCAGCTCCAGCTCCAATACCCTCAGTTCCTCCACCAGGTGCCTCAGGCAAGTAGATGAGAGAGGCTATTCAGTTGTTGACCCAGTTAGTCGCCGCTCAGACCCAACGGCAGGGTGCGGGCCTGGGTGATAGAACGGTCAATGCAAGAGCCCATGATTTTATTAGCCTGAACCCTTCAGAATTCTTTGGGTCAAAATCGAATGAGGACCCGAAAAACTTTATAGATGAGTTGTTGAGGACATTGTAGATAATACATGCTTCTGATGTTGAGTCAGTAGAGTTGGCCTCTTACAGATTGCGAGATGTGACCGTTCATTGGTACAATACCTGGATATCTTCTAGAGAGGCAAATGCACCTCCCCCGATATGGCAAGAGTTTGTAGATGCTTTCGTCCGACATTATTTGCCGCCGGAAGTTCGACGGGCTAGAGCTGGCAAGTTTTTGAATCTTAGATAAGGGAATATGAGCGCTCGAGAGTATAGCCTCCGCTTTAATTCTTTGACAAGGTATGCTCGAGCCATGGTAGCCGATATGGGGGACCACCTACACCGGTTCGTGGGTGGTTTGGGTCCACATTTGATTAAGAAGTGCTTAACGACATCACTTCAAGATGGGATGGATATTTCTCGTAATCAGGGCCATGCCTGGAATATGGAAGAGCAACAACAGCCGCAAAGGGGTGAGCGTGATTGTGATAGAGGTTATAATAAGAGGGCCAGATCTTCAGGTATCGGCAGTGAGTTCAGAGAGGGCTAGAGGCAACAGCATTCTAGGCACTCAGGCCATTCAGTGGCTAGTGCACTTCTCGATTTACAGGCAAGCGATTTGGTCATCCTAATTATTTCGGACCGGGTCAGAGCTCCAGAGTTTCGGGGACAATTGAGGAATGGCAGAGATAAGGTTTAACCCACGGGATCAGCAGTTGGTTCTTCATCATCGGTACGCCCTGTGGGGCAAGGTTCGCAGGTGCCTGCAGGTCGTGGTAGAAGCAGAGGGGGAGCATCCAGTTCAAGTGGTCCTCAGAACCGCATCAATGCACTAGCTGGGAGACAAGATCTTGAGTCTTCCCCCGATGTTGTCACAGGTATATTATCAGTATCCTCTCATGATGTATATGCATTTATTGACCCGGGATCTACTTTATCATATATTACGCCATATATTGCCAATCGTATTGGGTAAAACCTGAGCCAATCAAACCTTTTGAGGTGTTTACACCTATAGGGGACCTAGTGGTAGCTAGACAGGTATATAGGAATTGTGTGGTTGTAGTTTGCAACCGTCATACTATGGCTGATTTACATGAGTTGAAAATGTTAGATTTTGATGTTATTATGGGTATGGATTGGCTGGCCTCCTGTTACGCCAATGTTGATTGTAGAACAAAGATGCTTCGATTCCAGTTTCCGGGAGAACCAGTTTTAGAATAGAAAGGTAATACAGCGTCCTCGAGAGGTAGGTTTATTTCCTATCTCAAAGCGAGGAAGATGATTACTAAGAGCTATATCTATCATTTATTCTGGGTTCAAGACACATAAGCAAAACCGCTGACTCTTCAATCTGTCCTAGTAGTGAATGAATTTCCAGATGTGCTTCCGGACGAGCTTCCCGGTCTTCCACCTGAACGGGAGATTGATTTTACCATTGATGTGTCATCGGATACTAAACCCATATCTATTCCTCCTTATAGAATGGATCTCGCAGAATTGAACGAGTTAAATGAGTAACTGAAAGATCTGCTAGAAAAAGGCTTTATTAGGCCTAGTTCATCGGCATGGGAAACACCTGCGCTGTTTGTAAGAAAGAAAGATGGTTCCTTACGGATGCGCATTGAATACAGGCAGTTGAACAAGGTAACGATAAAGAATAAATACCCACTTCCAGGAATTGATGATTTATTTGATTAGTTACAGGGAGCCAAATGGTTCTCAAAGATAGATTTGAGATCGGGATATCATCAGGTGAGAGTCAGGGAGGAGGACATCCCAAAGACAGCCTTCAGAACTAGATATGGTCATTACGAGTTTCGGGTAATGTCGTTCGAATTGACTAACGCCCCAGCAGTATTCATGAATTTGATGAATAATGTGTTTAGGCCTTTCCTAGATCTATTTGTAATTGTGTTCATCGATGATATCCTGGTGTATTCTCGATCGGAGGTAGAGCATGCGGATTATTTACGTACTGTCCTTAACGTTCTTCGGTCCCAGGAGTTATATGTTAAATTTTCAAAATGTAAGTTCTAGTTAAATTCTGTAACTTTTCTGGGGCATATTATTTTAGCTGATGGTATTCGGGTGGATAACCAGAAGATTGAAGCTATGAAGACTTGGCCAAGGCCTACAACACCTACTGAAGTTCGTAGCTTTCTGGGGTTGGTCGGTTACTACAAGAGATTTTTAGAAGGATTTTCTTCTATTTCGGCAGCATTGACGAAGCTGACACAGAAATTAGCTAAATTTCAGTGGATGGACGCGTGTGACCGCAGTTTTCAGAAGCTGAAGAATAGGTTGACTTCGGCCCCAGTCCTAACGCTTTCCGAAGGATCGGAGGGCTATGCTTTCTATTGTGATGCCTCAGATATTGGGCTAGGTTGTGTGTTGATGCATCATGACAAAGTTATTGCTTATGCTTCAAGGCAGTTGCGGAAACACGAGAAAAACTACCATGCTAATGACCTAGAGTTGGTTGTGGTTATTCATGCATTGAAGATATGGAGACATTATTTATATATCATTCATGTTGATATTTATACGGACCATAAGAGTCTCCAATCTATTTTCAAGCAGAATGAGTTGAATTTGCGGCAAAGACGGTGGTTAGAGCTACTGAAAGATTATGATGTGAATATTTTATATCATCCTGGAAAGGCGAATGTAGTAGCTGATGCTCTTAACCACAAATCCATGGGCAACTTATGTGGTGTTCAGCCGGATAAAAGGGAGTTAGCTCGTGAGCTTCAACAGCTAGCTAGCCTAGGAGTTCGCTTGATGGACTCGGACAATACGGGAATCACTGTTCATAATTCAGCTGTTTCATCCTTAGTAGTGGAGGTGAAGAAGCACCAATATGAGGACCCTATGTTAATTCATTATAGAGATACGTTTCCTCAGAAGAAGAAGTCACTATTTGAAGTTCCGGCAGATGGAGTTCTCAGGTACCGAGACAGATTATGCGTTCCCGATGTTGCAGGGTTACGTCAACATATTCTGAGGGAAGCTCATCATTCCCGTTAATCTGTTCATGCAGGAGCAACAAAAATGTGTCATGATCTCAAGTTAATTTATTGGTGGGATGGAATGAAGAAAGATATAGCAGAGTTCGTGCTCAATATTCCAATTGCCAGCAGGTGAAAATCGAGCATCAGAAGCCTGGGGGATTACTGAAGCTATAGAGATTCTGACTTGGAAATGGGAAGTAATTAATATGGATTTCATTACAGGCTTACCCCGTTCTCGGCGTAAGTATGATTCTATATGGGTGATTGTGGATAGACTCACAAAATCAGCTCATTTCCTGCCTGTAAGAACTATGTACTCAGCAGAAGATTATGCAAAGCGGTATGTCAAAGAGATAGTATGACTTCATGGTGTTCTAGTATCTATTATCACTGATAGAGGAGCACATTTTACACAGTTAATTTCTGAAAATCTTTTCAAGAAGGTTTGGGGACTCAGGTGAGTCTTAGCACAGTCTTTCATCCACAGACCGATGGACAAGCTGACCGTACTATTCAGACCCTTAAAGATATGATAAGGGCATGTGTGCTAGATTTTAGAGGAAATTGGGATGGTCATTTGCCGCTTATTGAGTTTGCGTACAACAATAGTTACCACTCCAGTATTCAAATAGCCTCGTATGAAGCTTTATATGGGCAAAAGTGTAGATCACCGATTGGATGGTTTGAAGTAGAAGAGGCGAAATTAGTGGGACCAGATTTAATCCAGCAAACAGTGGAGAAAGTTAAGCTTATTCAGGACCGATTAGTAACAACCCAAAGTCGACAGAAGTCTTATGCGGACAATCGCCGACGAGACTTGGAGTTCCAAGTTAATGACTGGGTATTATTGAAGGTGTCGCCGATGAAAGACATTATGAGATTTGGTAAGAAGGGTAAGCTTAGCCCTCAATACATTAGACCCTACAGGATTGTACGCAAAGTGGGCCAAGTCGCCTATGAGTTAGATCTACCCTCAGAATTAGAGACAGTCCATCCAGTCTTTAATGTGTTAATGCTTCGTAAGTATGTTGGAGATCCTTCTAGAGTTGTACCCGTGAATGATGTCCAGATCATAGAACAATTATACTACGAAGAAGTTCCCATTGCAATCCTGGATAGACAAGTTCGGAGTCCGAGAACTAAAGATGTAGCCTCAGTTAAAGTTCTATGGAGAAACAATAATAAGGAAGAAATGACTTAGGAAGCTGAGGAAGATATGAAGTCCAGGTACCCATATTTGTTTCCACTCCCAGAAGAAGTTCAGACAGAGACATCATTATTTTCAGGTGCGTAATGCTTTCCTATTATAGTTTCTTAGTCGTGTGGGGCCGTTATTGTTGTTGTTGCAGAACTGTGAGGCACTGTATATTTTGGCTTGTTGTGACAGGATGGTAGTGGTACAATTATCGGGAAAACTCGGGCAAAATTTCCATAGAATTTGTAATAGTTTAACATTCGAAGACGAATGTTTTTAAGGGGAGAGGAATGTTACACCTCGTAGTTTTGTACGTTGAGATCCGTTAGGTGTTAACGTTTTAATTGTAGACACTGGAGTTACTTTCTAGGATATATGAGATCATATGCGCCTCTCTTATGATTATGAGGGTTTAAGTTCATGTAATAGGTCTTGGAAGGATTGGAGAAAAAGTGAATTAAGGAAATTAGATTTGTTGGAACTTTGGAGAAAGGACGGGCAAGGTTCCGTACGATAATTTTGGTCTAACTTGCGAAAGGAATATCTCCTAGTATATCAGGAGTTTTGAAGTAAAACAAAAGCCTAAATTGAAGTTTAGGAAGTCTAGTTTCCAACGCAACAAACCGCGCGTCGATCCGATATTGGAATAAAACGTTATGAGCATTTCAATACGCACTGCCAGAGCCGGAATTAACCCTGCCCGAACGCACCTGGAGGTGGCGCGAAGACGCAGAGAAGCACTTAGCAACCCTGCACGAATGTGCCCCAAGGCTGCGTGAACGCGCAAAGCAATTTTTAAGTCGGTGGGAACCGACTTCAACACACTATATAAGGGTCAAAACCCTCATTTTTCACTCCAAATATTTTCCCAAAAGCTCAGCAACATATAGGAGTGTGTGTGTGTGTGTGTGTGTCATAAAAATTGAGGGATTGGAGTGATTTCGAGTGGCGAAGTATTAATCGAGGCTCGGGTGACGTATAGTTGTGATTATAGTATCGTATTACGGTGGATCTTGGCTTGAATGCAAGGTGAATATTGAAGATATTGTTATTCTAGTGAGAGCAAGGTACAAACCTCTCTTTATTGATATTGATTTAGGTTTAACTTATGAAAATAGAGCTATTAAATAGTCGTATAATGAATTAGTTGATTGAGAAATCAGGTAAACGTCGTGTGGGATGTTTTATGGAGTATATTGGTACTGAGGATGATGTTTTTGATGTTAGTGTTGTTGTTGTTATTGTTGTTGGTTGTTGGTATTGTGATTTCAGGCTAGGGATATAAACAGAGGAGATGCTACCCGAATTTCGGCAGATTCTAAAAGGATTTAATTTGAAGGCTTAAGACAAGCATACGACGATGAGCCTAACAATAGTATGAATTCTCTTGAATGTATATTTATGAGCTTGGGAGGATAAGCGTTAAGTAGTTAAGGAGACCAAAAAGGTATATTAAGGCTAACCCTTTCTTGCTTGGATGGATAAGCGTTAAGTAGTCAAGGAAACCAAAAAGGTATGTTAAGGCTAACCCTTTCTTTCTAAAGGCATGTTTCTCTTCTTATGAACTCATATATGACTTTCATAACATCCTTATTCCCCAAAACTCTAGGAGTTCATGATTCTCAAAGTTCTTAGGATATTAAAGATAGATGTTTTCTATGATGATGATCCCATTTCTGGAGATTCCAAAGCTTATGGTTTGGATGCTGTTATGAGATTATTGAGCTTATTTCATGATTTTCTTGATTTTATTCATTGTTGATCTCACCTTATGATAATTGTTCCTTCAAGGTGAGATTTAGCGATGATGATTGTTCCATAATATATTATCGGAGGTTACCGACCTTACGTCACTCCGATAAAGTAGTAGCTTTTATTTGGGCTCTCATGCATGCTATTTATATTATATATGTATATATGGGATATGGGAAAATGGCGAGGCGTTATATACGCATAACCACCTGATCAGTTGGTATACTATGATATCGTCCCGGACGCAGGATGCCCGGACGCGAGATATATGGTTATAGATTGGGTTGCACGTTCCGCAGCACTATCATATATGGATCGGGCTGCACGTTCCGCAGCACTAACATTTATGGATCGGGCCGCACGTTCTGCAGCGCTATTATGTTATATATGTATGAGAAATGTTGTTTTAAAGGCTAAGCATGCATGGTATCCTCCTTAAGAGGCAATCAGATGTACATGTTATCTCTTTATTTCATGGTATGTTCCATATCTCGTGTTATGTTGTTATTCATGCTTTACATACTCAGTACATTGTTCGTACTGACGTCCTTTCTTGTGGGCGCTGCGTTAATGCCCGCAGGGAAGCAGAGAGACGGATCAGATCCTTAGGAGCCTCATCAGCGGAGTTTCAGGAGCGCTTCATTTGCTTCGGAGCTGCAGTTTATTGGTACTAATCTTTTGTGTATATACTTGGGCATGGCGGAGTCCTGCGCCGTCCTTATGTATTCCTGTATTCTATATAGAGGCTCGTAGATGGATGTTTGTAGCTAGATGTCCCATAACCTTATCAGTTCATATTGTTGTATAATAATTTGGCAGCCTTGTTGGCTTGTGTTTATGGGTATAGTTTTGATGATTATATAGAGATGTGCCATTATCTTGTGAGATGCCCTTACAGAGTATAACGCCCATGAGCTAGCTTTGTGGCCCACCTAGAAATAATTATGAGATGTATGTTCAGAGGTGCTCGGTAGGTTAGCTCCGGGTGCCCGTCATGGCCCTGGGTTGGGTCGTGACAGAAGTACTAAATATTTATTCCGTGTGTATTTGTGGTTGTACAACATACCAAATGTTCCCTAAAAGGAGTTATTTGTCTTTGCCGCTGTACAAACCACATACTATCCTTTACGCAGTAAATTAGTGTGCAATAGGACTAAACTGCACTGTTATAATTTAGTTTTGTTGCGCACTAATTTAGTGCGCAATAGGAGTTTTTTTTTTTTTTTTTTTGTACAATTTTAAAGTTCTAAAATTCACATTTTTTCATACTTTGACCAAAGATTAGTTATGTTTCAAAACTCCAAAATATCAATATTTTATATAGAACTAGATATCTTGTTTTTGTGGACAATAATGTCGGCTCATTACATCAAGTATACCTAAACGTTTGGATCGTCGTTTTAGGGGTTGTAAAGTGCCCCGAAGTAAGTTTTATTTGTTTGAAGCTTGTTATCTTTAGGTTTAAGTGTTTTATTTTGTAAGGTTTTGATTTAAGTGTTTTATTATTTAGTCAAGGCATTATTTTATTTTGAATGTACAAATAAAAATATTATATTAAAAAATAATTCATCGAATACGAAAGGTTTAAAATAATTCATTACAATAACATAATAATACATCATTCTTTACAATAAAAAAATATTTAAAATAATACTTCAAGTACGAGACGCTCTTCCACTACGAGATGTATTTGCACCACCACGGCCTCATAACCTACATAAACGCTTATCATGGCCAAACTCCTTACACGTAGAGCAGCTGCGAGAGTATGTCCTATCATTGACATCCATTTGATTGTGAATCTGAGTTCATGCGTTAACACGAATTTTACGGATATACTCCTTGTTAGCAACCACTGAAAATAGATCGTTTGGCCAATAAGCTTGATCACCAAGTAGGTAAAAGTGGCCGGCATATGCTTTAAGGTAACTTTTGACGTTGTATTCCGATGGCGCATAACTTGATACCGTTTTCCCATTGCCTCGAAACACTTGACGGCATAAGAACACGTCATGTGGTATGCTTGTCACTTACCACAACTACATGTTCTCGTGCCCTCATAAACGGTATGTAAGTTTCCTCCCTGGGCTTCGTAATAACCTGTCCTGATTTCATACACACGTTCAGCATAGTTATACTCGGTCATCTTGTGCAGCTCACATTGTTTTAGATTTTGGCATCCATCTCCCACCCTCTGCTAATATGGATTTGGCATGCTTTGTTCTTGTTATTCCACAACTTGCATGAAAGTCATTCTCATCATTGGAATAGCCGGCAGTCCCCGAGCAGATTTTAGCAAATCATTGAATGACTCGGAGCTGTTTGTTGTAAGCATCCCCCATCTCCTACCTTCATCAGCATGTAATGTCCATTTTTCAACTTCGATTGTCTTCAACCAATTATATGCTTCTGGACTCAGGTCCTTGATCATCTGTATCCTTGCAAGCCTTTTTTTTTATGCTCCATCGCAGCCGCCCACATCAACTTGTTTAGTGTGCTATTTCCAAACTTCGTTTGAAAATTTGCCTTCATGTGCCTTAAACAATAGCGATGGTAAGCAAAGGGAGGCTGCCACCCCTCCAAAGTAGACATATTATGCAATATGCCTTGATGTCGATCAAATAGCACGCATATGCCCATACGATCCTTAATAATATACCGCCTCAAATCTGTCAAAAACATCCCCTATGTCTTGTTGCTCTCGTTAGCGGCAATTGTAAAAGAAAAAGGGAATATCGATCCATTGGCATCCATTCCTACTGCAATCAGTAGCTTGATGTCATACACACCACATACATGCATGCCATCTATGGATATGACTGGCCGGCAGTGAGCAAAACCATCAATACATGGTTTGAATGTCCAAAACACAAAGTTAAAAATATTACCGGGCAAAATCCTGCACTCTACAACAGTACCAGCATTGAATTTTTGTAGTGTTGCCGTATACCTCGGCGACGTCCGGAAACAGTCCTCCCAATTTTCATAAATCATCTCAAAAGGATGCCTACGCTCGAGATATCCCTTTCTCTTGCTTATCGTTTTATGATATATTATCTTAACGTTTCTAATGCAATATTTGATGGGGATCCTGCAAAAGTTGAAACAAATAACATTTAGCAATGATAATTTAATTGATGTAAGAATTATAATGAACTAGGTTGAATAGGTTACCTTGGGGTTTCGGCAACGTCTTTAAGCAGCACTTGAGCAATATATCTGTATCTCAATTAAAATGATCTGCTCGATTCTCTCACATATCACAAGTGTAACATTGGTGAATTTTGTGATAACCCACATACCATAAGGCTTAGCAATTCCCTGAAGCATCCATTGACAGCTTGATACTGTTGTCTACAAACTATAAATTTTTACTGCCATTTTGCAATGCCTTTTTTGATTCGAACATCATCCCTTTTTTAAGGTAGCAATCATCATTTATAAGATCGCCCGGTTCTTTCCAATTTTTTTGGCGACTTTGATCATCTTCTCTGGTGAAGACAAAGGCATCAACACGACCTTGAAGATTGTCAAGATATGGAATATGGTCAGAATGTCACTGCATTGGGCTTTCGGGAATTGGGTTTTCCGGCATCGGAATTTGCATCATTTCTATTAAATGTACTTGTTGCATACCAAATTGAACATCGACATCTTCGTCATTATCAATTACTTCTGCATTATTCTGTAATTCTTCGCTATCACTTGATGAACTCTCACAATAATTTGGAAATCATCACCATCTAAGAAAGGCCTCTTACTACATGAAAGTAACATATTTTAAATACCAACATCAAATATGTGTGGATTATTTAATATCAAGGTGATGAACCTACCGATATTGATTTATATTATCATGGTTGGGAGAAAGATCAACTCCACCGAACTGAGAGGATTTCCCAATATTACTCATATCAGGTGTATAACCCCTAAAAGATACGAAAAATGAATATTTACCAATAAATAAAATAAACAAGTGCTACTACACAAAATAATTATTTGAAAATGTGTATTTACCAATTTTCAGTGTAAGTTTGATTAAATTACTAGCTTAAAGTTTCCAGTGGCACTTGACCACTTAAAATGTCTCCATAAGGACTAAAGTCCCCATAAGTGTTACCATGGGTAGGCTGGACTTGAGGGACTTCTTGAGTTATCTTTTCGATATACATTTCAAGAACATTAATGGCGACTAAATCCATATATTCTTCAGGCGCCCTAAAATAATCCTTCAACGAGTCATCATCATTGATATTCCACACCATAAAGCACAAAACCTTGTGAAACGGTGTGTGGATATCTGCCTATTACAAATATTCCATACTGATTGGGATTAGTTTCCATTTTTTTGTGTATGTAATTGATTAATGTTTCGTAATTCAAGATTGTTGAAAACTTTACATGGGCTTGTGGTTTGATACTATAACGAACAGTAATATTGTCATTAAGTATATTTCTATCCCAAAATAAAGAAACCTTAACAGTTGAAGGAGGAAAAGACATTTTTTCTCTGAAGTTTGGTTTTTTTTAAGAACTTAAGAGACTTAAACTTATGAAATGGATGAGTTTTTACCTCATCCAACATTCATATTAAATAGGAAAAATTTGAGCAGAAAAGTGAACATTTAAAAAACGTGGGACTAATCCCTATTGCGCAGGAAAACACCGCGCAATACTCCTACTGCGCATGAAAACATTGCGCAATAGGATAATACTCGTGAAATACTGCAGCATTGTGTTGTCAAATCAAGCATGGTGTGTGTCATGAAAAGCAGTCAAATAATGCAGTATTGTGTTGTCAAATCAAGCACGGTGTGTCTTAAAAATCGATCAAATAATGCAGCATTGTGTTGTCAAATCAAGTATGATGTGTCATAAAAAGCGGTCAAATAATGCAACATTGTGTTGACAAATCAAGCATAGTGTTCTAAAACTCGTATTTTGCGCATTTAAATATTCTGCAATATAAGTGTTTTTTAAAAATAGGTCAAATAATGCAGCATCGTGTTGTCAAATCAAGCATGGTGTGTCCTAAACCTCATATTTTGCGCATTTAAATGTTGCCCAATATAATTAAGTGTCATACAAATTGGTGAAATAATGCAGCATTATATTGTCAAATCAAGCATGTCATTCTGAAAACTCATATTTTGCGCATTTAAATGTTACGTAATATAATTAAGTGTCATACAAAGCAGTCAAATAATGCAGCATTGTGTTGTCAAATCAAGAAGTTGTATATAACATGATTGACGAACAACTAGTATTCATATTAAAACAAGTTATCATGTCATTCTATACCTAATTTGCTGATATTGGTTCTATTACATGTTTTACCCCGGTAGACATATTCGAAGCAATGGGTAGGACATGGGAACTAGTTGATGATTTTAAATACTCAAATAACCCGAACAACAAATTCAATCGACAATACAATAATACAATGAGAGAGGAGTGAGATTGGCGTGTCAAGGAGGCTGCAGCACTGGAACAAAACTTGAGGTCATTAGGGCTTAAACGTCCAAAAAAACGTGTTATGTCAATGCCTCATGACACTCCACAAGAGTTGAATTTTGCTCTTAACCGTTTTCGCGAAGAGAACAATCGGATGAAAATACATTGCCTAAGGGTAGAATATGGTCAACATGATTACATAAGATTCAGATCAAGTGAGATTCGGACTGTGAGATGTCCGATGAAAATTAATATTTTTTTATAATAAAGTAAGTAGGTAGGATCATAATGACCATCCCTCAAGGGTGCTTGGGGGTTTGCAACTATATAAATAGCTTTCATTTGTTATTAGAGTACATCATATTTAATGTCGCGTAGTAGAAATGTAGATTGATCTTTATCCCTTCCAAATGATTCGAATAGCAGTGGTGATGATAGTTCAAATCATAGAAACTATTCAAGTGAAACAAGTTTTCTTGATAACAATGATTTCAAACTAAACGATTCGAAAAACCACCTTCTTATAAAGCGTAATGATGATTTTTGCAGCGTAAAATATTCAGATCAATGAGAATATTATTGCGGGTTACGCCGAGAATGGGCATATCGGCATGCCTAATCAGAGCTTCTTGTTCGTGACTTGAAAAATCTCAACGCTCAAATCACAACAAGGTACTCAATGACAATGCCCCGAGTAGGTCCAGAAACATGCGAGCTTGCCGTACAAAGGATTAGAAAAGAAAACAATAGAATGCTAGCAAGACGTTGCAGATTTTACATGCTAAAGTTGGCCGAAGAACAAACATCATCAACAGGGAGAGAATTAACATCTACAGAAAGAAGATATGTTTTAAGAAATCCAAAATATTATTCTGACGACGATATTGAGGACTTCTATTCTGATGATGATTGGGGGTTATTTCGGTTCACTCTCTTAGATTTTGGGTCATTTAAGTTACGGACTCATGTGGTTAATTTGTATTTTTAGTTTATGATAAAGTCATCAGTTTGAAATTTTTTAGTATGTTTTGATTTGCTTTGATTGTTATAGACTATTATTAACTAGTACATAAAGGGTGCGGATTACATAATAAATGAAAATGTGCAACTAGTACATAAAAATAACAAACTAAATAGAAAATACATAAAAAAAATACATAGAAATATTAAACTTAATAAACAAAATACATAGAAATAATAAACAATAACAAGATGACACAAATAATCTTCCAAAATTTCAGTTTTTCTTTCAAAACATTTTTCTCTTGCTGAGTGTCTCTAAGATTAGTCTTGAGAAAACTTTTTTTTTTTTTGGATACTTTATAAGTATCACCTCCAAAAGGTTGATTTTTTGTTGAGCTTTCATAAGCTTAAACTGTAAGTCAAACTTCACGGTATCTCTGGTGATACGTGAGGTCGCGATATCTCTATCAACAAGAGGCTTTTTAAATTTTGCCGTCACCGTTTTATACATTAGAATGCTATTTTCCCAACAAAAATATTTGCAACTGCCCATATCCTATATTCATTATAAGAAAATTAATTTTTTAAAGTAAAATATGTAGATAATGTAAAAAAATTAAACCCTAAAAAATTATAAAAGCACTTACTTCGGCACTTTACAACACAAAAAACGACTCCCCAAATTATCTTGGATCCTTAATGTTCTTAGCTTATAATAATGACCACATTTACAAACATCGAGTTCTATAGTAAAGTTTAACGTTTCTGAGTTCTGAGACATGATTTTGAGGGGGCTAAAGTATGTTGAAAAAGTGAAAATGGAGGAGGTGAAGAAGAATAACTTGAAAAAATAAAGTTGATAGGATTTTTATTAAACCCCTATTGCGCACTAAATTAGTGCGCAATAAGACTAAACTGTAAAAATATTTAGTGCGCAATAAGATTAAACTGTAAAAGTACAGTTTAATCCCGTTGAGCACTAATTTAGTGCGCAAATGTTAGTTTGATTTTTTTTTTTATTGAGTTATTTTGATCTCCGAACTCACTTTTTGGATCATTTAAATTGCGGACTCCAACCATACTAATTAGTACCAGGTAATACAACTTTCACTTATGAGATAAATCTACTCTGAAACTAGGGATTTCTTGTCCAACTTTTATACTGTCTTTCACGATATACGATTGGCCCAAATTACAACAAACCCAACCTTTTCACTTTCCCTACATTGCCTTTCCCACTCCGTCCAAAACAGATTTTTTCTTTTCCTTTTTTGTGAGAAAAACAAATCTGTTGCATAAGAGACTTTGGAGAAAGTTTAAACCCCATGGCGTAAATTTTTTTGCTTTATACTCACATTCTAGAATGAAACATCTCATTTGAATGGGAAATTGCAGGACCTAAACAACATGTGATTTGGGCAATGTATAAAGTCTGATGGATGAGACAAAAATAATACAGATCTAGAATTTTATGTAAGACGGTTCAAAATACCATAACATTATATGCACTAATTTTCTTTTTTCTGATAATAGATTTTTAACATATGTATAAACACGTATTCTCGAATATTCTTCCAACAATAGATCCACCCTAACACATCAAACTAATTAGAAAAGTGGCGCAGGGAGATTTAGATCAAACAAAAAAGGTTTCTTCTCACTTTTCATCATCATCTTCTTCTTCTCATTCTCATGTTCATTCATTACAACACCAACACCTTCTATCTTATACCCTGTATACTCAGTACTAGCCACCATACTGTTCCTATTTTCATGGGCCTGAAAACACCAATGCTGGAGTTTTCTTGGGGCGGTTGCAGCAAACCCATCGAGTCCAAAATTAGTTTTGGCCTTGTGTCCACGGAGATTCCTTGCGGCCTCATCGTAGGCTAAGGCAGCTTCCTCAGCAGTGTCGAATGTTCCGAGCCAACGTCGTGATTTCTTCCAGGGATCGCGGATTTCAGCTGCGTATCGACCCCATGGCCGCTTACGAACGCCGCGAAAGTGGAGTTCCTTGGATGTCTCCTTGCGCGAACCACCGCCGCCGCACGTGGTGGAACTTTGAACTACCATTAGTATGACTAGTTATGTGTAATTGTTGTAAGGAACAAAAGGGAATTAGAGAGTAACAATAAAAGGGGTTTCGGCAGGTTAGTGGTATTAAGGATGTATTTATAGCTGCCTTGGTGAACGCCGACAGCATTTGAGAGATTACTACTCCCTCCATCCCATAATTTACGTCATCTTAATAAAAATTACGCATATTAAAAAGCAAATAATGCAATGAAAAATTTATTAAATTGTTCCTATATAATAAAATAAATTATTATTTTTTATCTTGACAAGAACATGCATAAGTAATAATCTTTTTTATATTAACAATTCAACGACATCAAGTTACTATGTAACTTTTTCAATCATCATATTTATGTTAATTTAGCTTGTAGTTTTTATCTAAAGGTAGAGTTGAAAAAAATAGCAAATTTATATCTTGACAACATTTGTTAAGGGACAAAATTTTTTGACTAAGGTGACACTTATTATGGGACAGAGAATATTATTCTAATGGAAAATAAGAATTGAATTAATAATATTTTTATTTTAAGTTAGCATTATTTTTCTGATCAATTATATGTTCATATCCAAACACAAATTTAATTTTCCATGCCCTTTTTAACTTAATTTAAATGTTAATTTTTCAAACTAATTCATGTCCTATTAAGCATCGTCAAAGAATTTTTATACAAAATCGAAAGGCAAGTGGAATCTATATGGCAAAGAAAATTGTAGTTTGTTCAACAAAAGTGAGGTAATTCGAGTCTGCACGAAATTTTTAAAATCAACTTTTAATATTGGGAAAAGGATAAAAAAATGTCCCTCTACTTTGGGAAAAGTCTTAAAATTATCCTTCATTATAAATTTGGGTTAAAAATATCCCTTCTATCATAAAAGTTTTTAAATATACCCCCATTTTAATGTAAATTCTCAACATAACTCGATTTAATTTTTAAACCCGCTTCATTTAAACCCGACTCAACTACATAAAAAATTCATATGCGACCAATTTATTCCCGAGTACTACATCTGGAGCCATTAAGCACAGAAACGAGTAACCCATATGAGTTTTTTTTATGTAGTTAGATGGGGTTTATAAAAAAATCGAATTATGTTGGAAATTTCGGTTAAGACAGGGGTATATTTGAAAATTTTCATTACAGGAGGGATATTTTTTATTCAAATTTATAATGGAGGATATTTTTGACCCCTTTCCCAAAGTAGAGGGATATTTTTGATCCTTTTCCTTTAGTATTTGTCACACTAAATATAATATAATAACTTTTTAAAATTAACAATTTTAAACCTGATATAATATTTACTCTCTTTGTTTTAATTTATTTTATCTTCTTTTCCTTTTTAGTCCGTTTAAAAACGTCTCTTTTATTTTTTGTAATTATTTAACTCTACCTTCAAATGACATATTTAAGATCACAAGATTAAAAAATATTTTGATACATTTTACATATCTTTAATTTAAGATCACAAGATTCTAAAATCTTCCTTTATTTTTTA
Source organism: Lycium barbarum (assembly GCF_019175385.1). Lineage (NCBI taxonomy): Eukaryota > Viridiplantae > Streptophyta > Magnoliopsida > Solanales > Solanaceae > Lycium > Lycium barbarum. Next base: position 26,505,508 of record NC_083345.1, on the reverse strand, counting down.
AACTCTATAACGAATTAAAATCATACAAATAAATTGAGACGGAAAGAATTTATAAAATGGAGGGACCCAAAGAATAGTTAGCAAGCGTTTGGCCATGAAAATCAAATAATTCTCATTTTTTTGGAATTTTAAAGTTGGAGTTAAAGGTAAAGTCGTGTTTGGTAATAGTTATTGTAAAATATATTTAATTGTTTGAATGTATTAAAAATAAAAAAAATAGAAGGAAAAAAGTGAAAATAATATTTTAGAAATTTTTTAAATATCAAATTGTATTTAAAATTTTCATTGCAAAATGGTGATTTCTATATAAAGTGGATAGGGTCCTTAAAGTTGAATGAAACGGCGGCGGGATAGGTTGAAAAATCAAATGCGCAATGATAGCGGCCGTAGAGTAAATGGTGCAGTCTAAATTACAGCGAAACATATAGACAGCACGTTGTCCTCTGAGGCCGGCGGTTAAGTCCTTGATGTTGACTGCTGACTGTCCTTTCTACAACACATGCCCCATTTATCAATTCATCGTAGGGGTGACCACCATCTCCTTGAACACCATTAGACTAGTACTAGTAGTACTACAATTTATCAGTTTTCTATTCGTTAGTATTTGTATTAAAAACTTTGCTTATCATAAGATAATTTTATTTTCAGGATTCCAACTTAAGATCTTTTACTTATTGTTAGCGGTCCTTGATCACCGATAGTTTACGGTAGTAGTTATTTGAAGTACTTATATTTTTTATAGTAGTTGTTTGCAGTTTCTCAATCCATAATGTTAGGAAAACATGTCCTAGTTTATAGGGATAGTTATCTTATCAGTATTTGACTGTATGTTTATCCCATGTAATGTAAACAGAAAATTATTTCAGTTTTTGAATATTTTAACTCAAGAGATTGCAGGTTCCCTCTTAATGAACCAGCACCACAGGTTAGAAAAAGAAAACCTCTTCTCTTAATTCTCTCCATGTTAAATCTGATTTTATCTTACACAATCGTATAGCTAGATCCATATCAGGGGATCGTAACACTTATTCTTATGTAATTTTATTTCAATAAGCACAAAGTTTTAACAATAAAAGTTTTTAGACTTATAATGGTAAACAAGTCGTATTTTGTTACTGTTGATCATGACGACATGAAAAAAAAATTAAATTATATTATTTTTAAATACAAAAAGCAGTGTCTTCCACAACTGAAGAAAAGCGAGAGTCGAAAAATGAGAGTATAATAGATCATGAGCCTGTTTGGATGGACTTATGCCTATAAGCTAAAAAAAAATAAGTTGAGGTAGTTTAACTTATTTTTTTTGGTTTATAAACTGTTTTCAGCTTATAAGCTGCTTTAGATAAGCTAAGTCAAATGGGCTCAATTATTTTTTTGAGCTTATTTTAAGCACAAAATGATTTTAAGCTGGTCAGTCAAACACTCAAAAAAGCTAAAAATAGCTTATAAGCCAATTCAAACGGGCTCCATGTGTGCCACATTTTCCAGTAAGGGAAAAAGTAACAAAAACTGGAGCTATAATTATTTTTTAATTGATATAGTTTGTTATTTTAACTTCAAATTTAAAATACAAAATCTAATAAATAATTTAGGAGTTTATCAGTACTAAAGTAACTGAACAACTTGTTTTAACATCCAAAATCAAGTCTAAACATCGAAACTGCTTCAGAGAAGGAAAAGATTATTAATGTACTAAATTCTTTTTATGATTTGCAGCTACTCTACAAGCTATCCAACGAGGCCCCAAACAAAAAGTTGATGGAAGATTTCTTCATTTCATTTTCCGGTTTCCATTGACGGGTCAACTCACCTAGCTTCGAGATCTCTAGCTAGCAATAATATCAAAAGCTTTGAACTCAGCCTTGGAGGATAATACTATAAATACATCTCATTTACTTTTTTTTTTCCCCACTCGATTTTCGCTATTTACATTAGAGCTTGATTATATTCGAATTCGCTCCGCATAAGGCTTCATTCTAGTGAGTGGAGGGAGCGCTCTCTTTCAAAACAAATTCCATAGCCAGAGCTCGAATTCAAAATTTCTAATTAAGGGAAGAGTTGCTCCATCTGCACCACAATCCTCGGTGGTTATGTCTCATTTACTTAAGAAACAGTAAGGTGGCCACATATATCTTAAATAACTTCATTTATATACTAACTGATCAAATTAGATAATTATTCAATGAGTTGAAGCTCAGAAAAAAATATTTTAAATTGAAGTAGTGTTTGGGCATAAATATTACCTTTGAAAAGAAATTTAGAAGTTTTTGCGTCAAAATATTTCTCAAATCAAATTTTCAGCTTCAAATTCCTAACTTTAAGTTTATGTTGAAATAACGAAAATTAATAAATAAACAATATATGCAAATAATATTTTACTATTTGCAAATAGTAATATGCGTCATATTTTGGTAAATACTGAATTATCGTATCGAAACTAAAAGTTTCGGCACTTCAATTTCGGTTACAATATCTCGTAGGTATTTAGTATGCAATTTAAAAAAGTTTGTATCTGATAAGCTATTCGATTTAGATATAATATTGTATCCAAATACTTAGTTTCATAACAATCCACATATACTATATCATATTGTTATATAAGTAATATTTTAATTAATCAAAATTAAACTAATAAAAGGCTATAAAATACTAAAATCCTTCAAACAAAAAGCTTCTTGCCGGCCAGAGAAGGTTATTTAAGTGATAAGCATCCTTCACTTCTAACTTTGAGGTTATCGGGTTCGAGTCACCACGCGAGCAAGATGAGTAGCTCTTGAGAGGGGGAATAGTAAAAATAATAATTAGGAAAAAGGTTATTGTCCTTACTACCAAAAATAAATATATTAATTACTACTTAATTATGAATATAGTCAACACTAGAGAATTTACTAAATAACACTAGATTATTTTTATTCATTTCAAGAATGATGAAAGAGTTCCCATCATTGTTAAAGTCATAATTCTCTATTATATGTAAGTCGGTAGTCAGGCAAACAAAATTACCGATGAACCATACAGCACAAATCAAAACCGAACTTGAAAATAACTTTCTATCATTACTGTATCATATCATAAACACCCTAGTCCAAAAAACCTATAACAATAGGGATTGAAGGTTAATTTTTAACCGTCAAGTTCAAGGTTGTGAACTTGTAATTAGATGGCTTAATCAATGATTTCAGTTTGATTTCTGGAAATGTAAAATCCCTAATAAGGTCGCTGTTGTTTATAATAGATCCTGTACGACACAAATTTAAATATTTATGATTTTCGAAAATAGCGAATAGCGAATACCAAATAATTATACTGAAAAAAGGAATAAGATTTTATGTCACGATGCTATAGGTCTATGCTTGATTTTTAGCAGGTATGGGTAAGCCATAAATAGGTAGTTAGAGCAGCAGCCAAATTCAGGCGGCAAAGTAATGTTTCCCATACAAATTAGTAGTACTTTTTTTCATCATTATCACCCCGCTCTAGGCAAAGAAGAAGAAGGATATCAGAATAAGCTTTTCCTACTACCTGCATGCTAGCTATCATTTATTACTCTGAGTCCGTTTGGATGAGCTTATGCCTATAAGCTGCAAACAGTTTATAAGTTAAAAAAAATAAATTGAGATAATCTAATTTTTTTTTTTAGCTTATAAACTGTTTTAGATAAGTTAAGTTAAATGGACTCAATTATTTTTTTGAGCTTATTTTAAGCACAACATGACTTTAAACTGGCCAGCCAAACACTCAAAAAAATTAAAAACAATTTATAAGCTGTTGGGTCCATCCCATAATTTGAGAAAGAAAACATCTCCCTCATTTTATGGAAGAAAACATTTCCCTTGTTTTGAGGAAGAAAACATATTCCTTGTTTTAAGGAAGAAAACATCTTTCTTGTATTTGGCAAATTGTCAAGTGCTTGCTTGAGTCACAAATGACATCAATAGATTCATTTCATCCCTATAAATAGGGAAGCCTTCTATCATTTGTAGCATAACCAAGAGCAAGAGAGAAAAACAGTAAGGAAAACACTTGAGTGAGATATAGGTATTCAGTTTAGGATTGGTTTTTTGTAATAGTTGAGTGTGAGAGTTGCTCCTCCTATTGTAATTCTGTTCCGGTTATGAATAGAAGACTTTTCCAATCCTAACAAGTGGTATCAGAGCTTGGTTAATCTTCCAGGCCAATCTTTTAAAGTTTCGTAAAATTTTCAGTCAAAAATTTTTTGTCCCAAAATTGTGCTCTAAGTATACCATTAGAAAGATCTCGTTCCGAGGATTCCGAATATATATTTTTCGGAATTTTTCGATCACCGGAAGGCCTCCAAAAGTCCAGTCAAAGTTTCTCTGTCCACCATCGCCATCGCCGCCGCCGCTCCGCCACCTTCCGGCCACCAACTCGCCGGAGAAGATGATCGGAGAAACCCGATACGAACAACCCGTTTTGTCCAGACCAACCCGTTTGACCAGAACCAGATCTGGTCAAAGTCCAATTGCCACATCATCCTTTTGTTGACTTTTTCAACTAGTCAGTGGTTAAACCGGCCCGGTTCGGTTTGAATTAGTGCAGCTCGGTTCACTCTGTTTTTGTCCGGTTTTCAGATTGGTCAGACCGGTTCCCTAAGTTTTCGACCATTCCGAATTCAACCGTGAGTCCCGTTTTGCCTAATTCTGCTTCCACAGTCCAATACAAGCAGATTAGGTGCACTATATCATGGAGAAATCATCATCAGATACCATGATTCCGCTAACATCCTCAAATTATAACATGTGGAAACCTCGTATGGAGGACTTGTTAAATTTGAAGGATTTAGCCGAGCCACTCGAAAATAAAGGTGCCAAACCCGACAAGAAGACAGACGAAGAATGGGCAAGAATGAATAGGAAAACGGTCGCACAAATTCGACAGTGGATTGACCATAGTGTATTCCATCATGTCGCGCAAGAAACGAGTGCTTACAAACTTTGGGAAAAGCTTGGGAGCATGTACCAAGCAAAAACGGCTCGAAATAAAACATTGTTGATGAGGCGATTGGTAAATCACAAGCTACGTAGCGGTACCTCTGTCACAGAACACACAAGTCAGTTCCAAGATCTCGTGAACCAGCTAAGTGCAGCCAAATAGGTTCTCAAAGATGAGGAGAAAACAATCTTGCTCCTAAGTTCTCTACCTGATAGCTGGGAGACTCTTGTCGTCACTCTCAGTAATTCTGCCCCCAATGGTAAGGTGACCATGCAGATGGTCACGGACGCCTTAATAAACGAGGAATCGCGAAGAAAAGAAGCCGGGGTAGATCAATCATATGCCCTTGTTTCTGAAAATAGTGGACGCAACGGAGGTAGAAGCGGAGGTAGAGAAAGAGGCCGAGGCAAAGGTAGAGGTCGAGGTCAAAGTAGAGGAAGATCTCAAGTTCGAGGGAGATCACGAGAGCGGGGAAATTCCGTCGATACCAACACTTGGTTCGAGGGATATTGTAACTATTGTGGCAACTATGGCCACAAGAAGGTGGAGTGTCGAAAGCTTAAACGGGAGCAGCCTCAAACTAACCAGAGTTCGAGCAAGGAAGATGGTGAGACCATGGTCACCGTGTCACCAGACATTGCACTTGTTACATGCGGAGAGGAAGCATGCCTACACGTGGGCACAAATGATATTGAGTGGGTGATTGATACTGCTGCATCATTCCATGCCACTCCACACCGGGATTTGTTCAGTACTTATAAATCTGGAGACTACGGCGTTGTGAAGATGGGAAACACCAGTTTCTCGAGCATTGTTGGCATTGGTGATGTGCACATAAAAACCAGCAATGGAAGCTCACTTGTGTTGAAAGAGGTTCGTCATGTTCTGGATCTGAGATTGAATTTGATCTCAGGAGTAGCTCTGGATCGACAGGGGTATGGAAATCTGTTCAAGGATGGTACGTGGAAGCTGTCCAAAGGCTCTATGGTTATTGCTAGAGGACATATTTGTGGTACTCTTTACAAAACCAATGTAAAGTTGTATCAACCGAGTCTCAATGCAGTTGAAGAAGAGACATCGCCAAACTTGTGGCATAGACGATTGGGCCACATGAGTCTGAAGGGATTGACGACTCTTGCAAAGAAAAAATCCATCTCAATAGATAAAGACGTAACTTTGGATCCCTGTGATCACTGTTTATTCGGGAAACAACATAGAGTTTCTTTCAGTTCCACCAGAAAGAATCATTCCGAGTTGCTGAGCCTTGTCCACTCTGACGTGTGTGGACCCATTGAAGAATCTCTTGGTGGTAGCAAATACTTCGTGACATTCATCGACGACGCATCACGGAAGGTTTGGGCTTATTGTCTCAAATTGAAGGATCAAGTATTTGATCGTTTCAAGACATTCCATGCTATGGTAGAAAGGGAGACTGGAAAGAAGCTGAAATGCCTCCGATCCGACAATGGAGGCGAGTACACTTCCCGGGAGTTTTTGGCATATTGTGTTGGACATGGGATCAGACATGAGAAAACGGTGCCACGAACACCACAACATAACGGTGTAGCTGAAAGAATGAACCGCACTATTATTGAGAAAGTCCGATGCATGCTCAGTATGGCTAAACTGCCAAAGCCATTCTGGGGCGAAGCTGTTCTGACAGCTTGTTATCTTATAAACAGGTCACCTTCAGGCCCATTGAACTTTGAAGTTCCAGAAAAGATATGGTCTGGGAAAGATATTTCATATTCTCACTTGAAAAGTGTTCGGGTGCAAGGCATTTGTGCATGTATCCAAGGAGTTGAGGCAGAAGCTTGATCTCAGATCAACTCCGTGTATCTTTATCGGTTATGGAGATCAAGAGTTCGGATACAGGCTGTGGGATCCCGAAATGAAGAAAGTGATTCGAAGTAGAGACGTTGTGTTCCATGAAAACCAGTTTCATGAGTGTGCTCCAACAGTCAACAAGCAATGAAGTTATCATGCTCCAGATGATGTCCCTGAATCACCACACATTCCTCTCAATAACGAGGAACTTCATGATAATGTCCATGATGAACAAGAAAACATTAATCCGGCAGATGTTGATGATGGTCAAAACGAAGAAATTCTTGAGCAGGGGGAGCCTTCACCCCAAGACGCAGCTGGAAATAATCAAGTTCGACGTTCTGCACGAGGGTTAATCCCTCAAAGGTCATACTCGCCAACAGAATGGATCCTTCTTACCAGCGAGGGGGAGCCAGAGAGCTTTCAAGAAGCTCAATCTCATCGTGAAAAATCCAATTGGCGACAGGCCATGGAGGAAGAAATGAATTCTTTACAAAAGAATCAAACATATGAGTTGGTGAAACTTCCTCCGGGAAAGAAGGCCTTGAAGAACAAATGGGTCTTCAAGCTCAAGAAAGATGCTAGCGGAAATATCGTGAAGTACAAGGCAAGGCTCGTAGTCAAAGGTTTCCAACAGAAGGAAGGAATCGACTTTGATGAGATTTTTTCGCCGCTTGTGAAGATGATGTCTATCCGAGTGGTTCTCGGATTGGTGGCAAGTATGGATCTTGAACTTGGACGTGAAAACAGCTTTTCTGCATGGTGATTTGGAGGAAGAAATATACATGGAGCAGCCCGATGGTTTCCGAATCCCAAAGAAAGAGCATCTCGTTTGCAAGTTTAGGAAGAGTCTCTACGGTCTCAAACAAGCCCCAAGGCAATGGTACAAAAAGTTCGACTCATTCATGCTGAAACATCAATACAAAAGAACAACTGCAGATCATTGTGTGTACTTGAAGAAGTTCCCCGATGGAAAATTTATCATCCTTCTGCTCTATGTGGATGATATGCTGATAGTAGGCCAGGATGCAACTATGATCAACAACTTGAAGAAAGATTTGTCTAAGTTCTTTGATATAAAAGACTTAGGCCCTGCACAACATATCTTGGGCATGAAAATCATTCGTGATCGAAAGGCAAAGAAGTTGTTCTTGTCACAAGAGGAATACGTTGAACGCGTGATCAAAAGGTTCAACATGAAAAATACCAAGCCTGTTGGTACTCCACTAGCAAATCACTTCAAGTTGAGCAAGGAAAGTTGTCCTTCTTCCAAAGAAGAAAAGAAGAAGATGAAAGCAGTGCCCTACTCTTCAGCAGTTGGAAGTTTGATGTATGCAATGGTGTGCACAAGGCCAGACATTGCTCATGCTGTCGGTGTTGTGAGCAGATACTTATCAAATCCAGGAAGAAAACATTGGGAAGCTGTCAAGTGGATACTACGGTACCTGAAGGGTACATCCAGACTATGTTTGTGCTATGGGGGAGCTAAGCCGATTTTGGAAGGTTACACTAATGCTGACATGGCAGGAGATTATGATAGCAGCAAATCAACTTCGAGTTATATATTCACATTTGCAGGGGGAGCTATGTCATGGCAATCCAGGTTACAAAAGTGTGTAGCACTATCAACCACAGAAGCCGAATACATTGCCGCAGTTGAAGCTGGGAAGGAGCTTATGTGGTTGAAACATTTCCTTCAAGAACTGGGTTTCCGACAAGAAGAATACACAATTCATTGTGATAGTCAAAGCGCTATGGATCTCAGCAAAAACTCGAGGTACCACTCACGCACAAAACATATTGACGTTCGATATCACTGGCTCAGAGAAGCAGTCGAGCAACATGAACTTAAGCTCTCCAAGATCAACACAAACGACAACCCTGCAGACATGCTGACCAAGGTGGTACCGAGAGACAAGTTCGAATTGTGCAAAGAACTTGTCGGCATACACTCAAACTAAAAGTCAGTGTACTCTCCTTCAGGTGTATGAGACTGGAAGGGGAGATTTGTTGGGTCCATCCCATAATTTGAGGAAGGAAACATCTCCCTCATTTTAAGGAAAAAAACAAGGAAGAAAACATATTTCTTGTTTTAAGGAAGAAAACATCTTCCTTGTATTTGACAAATTGTCAAGTGCTTGCTTGAGTCACAAATGACATCAATAGGTTCATTTCATCCCTATAAATAGGGAAGCCTTCTATCATTTGTAGCATAACCAAGAGCAAGAGAGAAAAACAGTAAGGAAAACACTTGAGTGAGATATAGGTATTCAGTTTAGGATTAGTTTTTTGTAATAGTTGAGTGTGAGAGTTGCTCCTCCTATTGTAATTCTGTTCCGGTTATGAATAGAAGACTTTTTCAATCCTAACATAAGCAACTTATAAGCCAATCCAAACGAGCTCTTTCTCATCTAATTCTACAGTAAGATTACCTTTTGCTATTCTCCAAACCAGCATATCGTACGTAGTACTGGTATCTATATATGGTTAGCCAAAACAAAATTACGGTGGTTAGGAGAAGTAATGATAATTCATTACTTTAGAGCCCAATTAACACTTCCTCTGCCACAATAGGTTGCGTGACTGATACGAGTAAAGTCACACATTAAAAGTCAGTCGACTTAAAGATTAGATGTAATTTATAATTTTCTTGTCTTAATTTTAGGACCCGTTTGGCTATAAGAATTATATACTTTTTTTCTGATTTTTTTTTTACTTTTTAAAAAAATTAGTGTTTGATCATAAAAATTTCAAATACAGTTTAAAGTTGTGTTTGAAATTTGAAAAACAAGAAAAATTCATTTTTTTCACAACCAAAACAAATACAATTGAATAAAAAATACTATTTGCAAAAACTATGGTCAAATACAACTCCAACTCCAAAAAATTTAAAAAAAAAAAGTGGAATTATTTTTGATTTCCTACTTAATGTCTTACTTTTTTTTTAATTTATTTTTAAAAAGAGTTTATATTTAATAACTCTTTAAGACCATAAGAAAATCCATCAATTTCAAAAGTATTTACTCAATCATTTCTTAAATTCCATATCTAAAAAATTACCACCGCATAAATCAAAATCAAAGGAATAATAAAATTCACACAATACGATAAGTTATCAATTTATATTTGCTATGCTAAAGTCACATGTAATTAGTTTTTCTTTCATGGTTTATTTACGTGTTCAAAAAAATATTGAAAATTCAAACTCCTGCGTGTAAGAATCTATCAGGGATCCACTATCAGGTTTCTTCAGAAGGTGGTAATAGTATTGGTCGAAAAATATTTAGGGGCAATAGGTCCACCACATAGTTTGAAGTCGTCGGGGGCTAAAGTGTTCAATTATTTTTTAATCCAACCTACTCTTCTAATATAGCTAAAATAAAAAAAATAAAAATAATTAAAATGAAATCCACTCTTCAACAATAATAGAAATAAAAAATTAAGTTGGGGTCCACGTGAATAATTAAGATACAATTGTAAAAAAAAAAAAAATGGGATTCACGTGAAGAAATAGAAGATAATTGTAAAAAATAAAATAAAAAATTAAGATGGAGTCCACGTGAAGAAGTAGGAGACAATTGTAAAAAAAAAAAAAGCATTTAAATAATGATAATAAATTCAGAAAATGATAAAAATAAGCTTAGAGAAAATTTAAAGAAGAGAAATTCATGAAAAAAAATGATTTAAATTGAACACAAAAACGGCTAAAGAAGTTATAAAACCAAAAGATTTAAAACTTAACATCAAGAAGATAAAATGTAAACGGCCAAAAAACGTATACACATATTTTCTTAAAATAATGAAGTTGTCTATACTTAAAATTTTGGACCTCCCCCCCCCCCCCCTAAACTTGTCCACAAATTCCTCATGACCACCTAAACCTAAACTTGTTTCAATTTGACACTCGAACTCTTCAAAACCTGTACCTATTGAATACTTTTTGCTGAGTTGGTATAATGTGTGTGTTGCACTTAGTTGAAGCGCGTAAGGAGGGTAATTTTTTTTTTTTTTGTGAGGAGGGTAATCTAATTAAGCATTTCTTTTTTAATTTTTATTTTATCTTCTTCTTCATGTTACTTTGCCATCATCGACCACCAACCCTATCGCTGCCGCCACCCGCTCTTCTCCTTCCTCTTTTTTCTCCAGCCACTTCACCATTGTCATTTTTAATTTCCATCACCACTGCCACCCCGCCATTGATGATGATCACCATCTCTGCCACTAGCCACCGCCTCGTCGTTTTTCTTTCTTCAGATTTAAAAATGCTACCACCATTTTAATTTCATTTCTTTTTCTTTTTCAAATCTGAGTTGGCCATCAAGAAAAAAAGATATCAGATTTGGGTCTCAAAAATCTCCATTTTTTGCGGCAAGTAGAAATGATTCTGAAAATAATTTCTCTGAGATTATAAAAAAACTCTAATCTCTAAAGAATCCACAACACAAGAAGGAAAAGAACCCAAAAGAAATCAATAAAAACTCAAAAAATTACGTTCTTGAATTACCAAAAGATCGAAAGATTGTATCCATTAACTTGTATCACATCCTCCTTTTTTTGCTCCTTATATCAGTGAGAAGTTAGTCGAGGAAGCAAGTTTTTGTATCAATGGAGTCTTCTTTTAGATGGATAAAAGTAGAGAAAACATATTGATATCAAAGAAGAAGAAAAGAAGAAATGCGGGTGGCAGGGGACGGGGGACGGGGTTCTGTAGCAGGGGAAGGGTGCTGTGGATAGGGGTGGTAGGGTCCTTTTCTTTTTTTGCATAAAATACTCCTTTTTCATTCACTAAAATAATTTTTAATTATTATAGAACTTAAATGCCATGTGTCCACGGTTAATTTGTCACTTGCCACGTCACTGGCAAGTGTAACTCACACACTTTACATTTTTGGAAGATTATTAAAAAAGTATCTAATTGGTTCAAATCCGGAATAGTATAAGTGTTCAATAGGTACAAGTCTGAGTTGAGGTGGCCATAAGGAATTTGTAGACAAGTTTAGGGGGTTGTCTATGACTTTTGCCTAAAAATTTAAGACTGTAACAGATGCTAACACATGAAAGCGCTTTTCAATGTTGTTGAGTAGAAAGAGATGATGGCATGAAACTCGGTAGAAGAAAGTGTATTTCAAATCTTTCAATTGGAGAACCAAACCAGGAAAGTCATATATGGGAGAAGCGAACTAAGTAAAATAATATATTGATATTTTCAATTAATTGAATTATAATACTCTCTATAATAAAAATTTCATAATTATTTTACTAAAAGGTAATCTCTCTGTCCTAATTTAGGTGACATAATTTGACTAAGCACGAAGTTTAAAAAAGAAAGGAAAGATCTTTGAAACTAATGGTCTAAAACAAGTCATAGATATTTCTGTGAATTTATATCATTTTATTAAAGGTAAAAGGGGAAGTTTCAAGTTAAATAATTTTTAAACATAAAAATATATTATTATTTTTTAAAACAGACTTAAAAAAATGTGATATTATTTTTTGTATTGAGCCCGTGCTCATCATCTAGTACTCATTAAAAATTTGAGTTTGAATTTTTGTATGTGATACTTGTGAATATGTCAAGCATACTAGAAATCCTGTGACTAATCATTCTCATGTACAGGGGGCCTACTCTGTCAGTTTCGTTTTCTAGTAATTGATAATCCGTTAACTTTTATTAATTGTTGCACTAGAATGATTCGGGTGTATTTGTTAAAGGCCAAAGTGAAGTTTTCTCCTATTTTCGGTCATTTCATAAAAAGATTGATACCCAATTTGATGCTAGATAAAAATCCAGCAAACT